>NC_091806.1:19057954-19360984 GCF_041296235.1 Equus asinus
AAGACCAACCCCAAGGCATATAGTAGTGAAGGTTGCAAAAGTCAATGACAAAGAGAAAATACTAAGGGCAGCAAAGCAGAAGAAAATAAACTATGAAGGAACTCCCATATGGCTGTCAGCAGATTTCTCAGCAGATAATTTACAGGCTAGAAGAGAGTGGAATGATATATTCAAAACTCTGAGGGACAAAAACTTGCAGCCAAGAATACTCTATCCAGTGAAAATATACTTCAAATAGGAGGGAGAAATAAAAACTTTCCCAGATAAATAAAAGTTAAGGGAATTCATTGCCACAAGACCTGCTCTACAAGAAATGCTCAGGAAGACCCTCATACCTGAAGAATCAAAAAAAGGAAAGGGGCTACAAAACCCAGAGCATAGGAGATAAGTAGAAAAACAAAATCATAAAGTTGCATCTCTCCATCAGAACCGGTTAGCAAGAGTTAAGTATAACATTAAAGGTAAAATGAACAGAAACACCAAGAATAAATATAATCTTGTCATTTTAACCACAAACTCACAACACAAGATGGAAGAAAAGAAAATCTGACAATAACTACGAAGAAGGGGAAGAGGAAAAGGACAGACATCTTAATCTAAGGAAATAAGAGTCTATCAGAATATGGACTCATCTATGAGATGTTTTATACAAACCACTTGGTAACCACTAAACAAATAATGAGAATAAAGACACAAATTACAAATAAGAAGAAAATCAATATAGAAATCTACCTAACTGAACTAGTAGTCTAAAAATCTTGGGACGAGAAAGAAAGGAAATGAAAAGAACCAGAAAACAAGTGATAAAATGGCAGCGTTAGGCCCCCACATTTCAATAATCACTCTAAATGTAAACAGATTGCACTCTCCAATCAAAAGACACAGAGTGGCAGGATGGATTAAAGAACAAGAACCAACAATATGCTGCCTCCAGGAAACACACCTCAGCACCAAAAACAAACACAGACTCAGAGTGAAGGGATGGAAGAGGATGCCCCAAGCTAATAATCAACATAAGAAAGCAGGTGTCTCCATACTTATATCAGACAAAGTAGACTTCAAAGCAAATAAAGAAAGAAGAGCAAAGAGGGGCAGTTTATAATGATAAAAGGGCCACTTAACCAAGATGACATAACACTTATAAATATATATGCACCTAACACAGGAGCACCAAAATTTGTAAACCAACTCTTAACAAACCTAAAAGGAGACATCAACAAGAATACAGTAATAGTAGGGGACCTCAACACCCTATTAACACCAGTGGATAGATCATCCAGACAGAAAGTCAACAAGACAATTATAGAATTAAATGAAAAACTAGACCAGATGGACCTAATAGATATATATATAACACTTCATCAAAAACCAGCAGGCTACACATTCTCCTCTAGTGTGCATGGGACATTCTCAAGGATAGACCATATCTTGGGAAACAAAGCAAGCCTCAACAAATTCAAGAGGGTTGAAACAATATCAAGCATCTTTTCTGATCATACTGCTATGTAACTAGAAGTCAACTAAAAGAATAAAGCTGGGAAAGAGGCAAAAATGTGGAGACTAAACAACATGCTACTGAACAAACAATGGATTATTGAATAAATTAAAGAACAAATCAAATAATATCTGGAGACCCATGAAAATGAAAACACGCCACACCAACTCATTTGGGACACAGCAAAAGCAGTCCTAAGAGGGAAATTCAGTGCAATACAGGCTCACCTCATTAAGCAAGAAAAATCTCAGATAAGCAATCTCAAATGACACCTAATAGAATTAGAAAAAGAAGAACAAACCAAGCCCAAAGTCAGTAGAAGGAGAGAAATAAAAAAAATTTGCACAGAAATAAATGATATTGAAACAAAAATGACAGTAGAAAGGATCAATGAAACAAAGAGTTGGTTCATGGAAAAAATAAACAAAATTGACAAACCTTTAGCCAGACTCCCCAAGAAAAAAAGAGAGAAGACTCAAATAAATAAAATTACAAATGAGAGGGGAAAAATGACAATGGATAACACAGAAATACAAAGGATCATAAGAAAATATTATGAAAAACTGTATGCCAATAAATTGGACAACCTAGAAGAAATGGACAAATTCTTAGACTCTTACAACCTCCCAAAACTGAATCAGGAAGAAATAGATAATCTGAATAAACCAATCACAAGTAAAGAAATCGAAACAGTAATCCAAAACCTCCCCAAAAATGAAAGTCCAGGGCCAGACGGCTTCTTTGGAGAATTCTACCAAACATTCAAAGAAGATTTAATATGTTTCCTTCTCAAACTATTTAAGAAAATTGAGGAAGATGGAGCACTCCCTAAGACATTCTATGAAGCCAACATCACCCTGATCCCCAAGCCTGACAAGGACAACACAAAGAAGGGAAAACTACAGGCCAATATCACTGATAAACTAGAGGCAAAAATCCTCAACAAAATTCTGGCAAACTGAATACAGCAATACATCAAAAAGGTTATACACCACAATCAAGTGGGATTTATACCAGGGACACAGGGAAGGTTCAACATTCTCAAGTCAATCAACGTGATACACTACATCAACAAAATGAGAAACAAAAACCACACGATCATCTTAACAGATGCAGAGAAAGCATTCAACAAGATCCAACATCCATTTATGATAAAATCCCTCAATAAAATGGGTATAAAAGGAAAGTACCTCAACATAATAAAAGCCATATATGACAAACCCACAGCAAACATCATACTCAACGGATGAAAACTGAAATCCATCCCTCTCAGAACAGGAACAAGACAAGGGCGTCCACTTTCACCACTCCTATTCAACATAGTACTGGAGGTGTTGGCCAGAGCAATTTGGCAGGAAAAAGAAATAAAAGAAATCTAAATAGGCAACTAAGAAGTAAAACTATCACTGTTTGCAGACGACATGATCTTATATATAGAAAACCCCAAAGAATCCATAGGAAAACTATTAGAAACAATCAACAGCTACAGCAATGTTGCAGGGTATAAAATCAACATACATAAATCAGTAGCATTTCTATTCACTAACAATGAACTAACAGAAAAAGAACTCAAGAACTCAATCCCATTTCCAATGGCAACAAAAAGAATAAAATACCTTGGGATAGATTTAACCAAGGAAGTGAAAGATCTATACAATGAAAACTACATGACTTTCCTGAAAGAAATTGATGGTGACATAAAGAGATGGAAAGATATTCGATGCACATGGATTGGAAGAATAAACATAGTTAAAATGCCCATACTACCTAAAGCAATCTACAGATTCAACGCTATCCCAATCAGAATCCCAATGACATTCTTTACAGAAATTGAAGAAAGAATCCTAAAATTCATATAGGGCAACAAATGACTCCAAATTGCTAAAACAATCTTGATAAAGAAGAACAAAGCCAGAGGGATCACAATCCCTGACTTGAAAGCATACTAGACAGCTACAGTAATCAAAACAGCATGGTACTGGTACAAAAGCACAGATCAATGGAATAGAACTGAAAGCCCAGAAGTAAAACCACACATCTATGGACAGGTAATGTTTGACAAAGTAGCTGAGGGCCTATGGTGGAGAAAAGAAAGTCTCTTCAACATATGGTGCTTGGAAAACTGAACAGCCACGTGTAAAAGAATGAAAATTGACCATTCTTTTTCACCATTCACAAAAATAAACTCAACATGGATCAAAGACCTAAAGGCGAGGCCTGAAACAATAAGTCTTCTAGAAGAGAAGATAGGCAGTACACTCTTTGACATCAGTTTCAAAAGAATCTTTTTGGACACCATAACTCCTCAGACGAGGGAAACAATAGAAAGAATAAACAAATGGGACTTCATCAGACTAAAGAGCTTCTTTAAGGCAAATGAAGACAGGAGTGAAACTAAAAAACAACCCTCTAATTGGGAAAAAATATTTACAAGTTATTTACCTGAGAAAGGGTTAATCTCCATAATATATGAAGAACTCACACAGCTCAACAACAAAAAATCAAACAACCTGATAAAAAATGGGCAGGGGACATGAACAGACATTTCTCCAAAGAAGATATATGGATGGCCAATAGATACATGAAAAGATGCTCACCATCACTAATCATCAGGGAAATGCAAATCAAAACTACACTAAGATATCACCTTACACCTGTTAGAATGGCAAAAATATCGAAAACCAAGAGTGACAAATGTTGGAGAGGTTGTGGAGAAAAAGGAACCCTCATACACTGTTGGTGGGAATGCAAACTGTTGCAGCCACTATTGAAAATAGTATGGAGATTTCTCAAAAAATTAAAAATAGAAATACCTTATGACCCAGACATCCCACTACTGGGTATCTATCCAAAGAACTTGAAATCAGCAATTCCAAAAGTCCCATGCACCACTGGGTTCATTGTAGCATTATTTACAATAGCTAAGACGTGGAAGCAACCTAAATGCCCATCAACTCGTGACTGGATAAAGAAGATATTGTATATATATAAACAATGGAATACTACTCAGCCATAAAAAAGGACAAAATCGTCCCATTCACAACAGCATGGATGGAACCTGAAGGTATTATGTTAAGTGAAATAAGCCAGACAGAGAAAGACGAACTCTGTACGACTCCACTCATAGGCTGATGTTAAACATAGAGACAAAGAGAATTGATTGGTGGTTACCAGGGGAAAGGAGAGGTGAGGGG
This sequence comes from Equus asinus, assembly GCF_041296235.1. Classification (NCBI taxonomy): domain Eukaryota; kingdom Metazoa; phylum Chordata; class Mammalia; order Perissodactyla; family Equidae; genus Equus; species Equus asinus. The sequence continues at coordinate 19,062,644 of NC_091806.1, forward strand.
AGGGCACAAAGTGTGAAGTGATGCACCTACAACATGACTAACAATAATGTAAAACTGAACTTTCACAAGGTTGTAAACTATCATAATCTTAATAAAAATTTTAAAAAAAGAATATACAAAGAACCCCATCACTCAACAACAAAAAGACAAACAACCCAAGTTTTAAATATACAAAGAACTTGAATAGATATTTCTCCAAATAAGATATACTCATGGTTAACAGGAATATAAAAATATGCTCAACATTATTAGTCATTATGGAAATGTAAATAAAAATCACAATGAGATACTACTCCACATCTTTTAGATGGCCATAAGAGAAAAAAGGAAATTAGAAAGTGTTGGCAATGATGGAGCAATTGGAAGTCTCATATTATTACTGATAGAAATGTAAAATGGGCTAGAGTTGTGAGGAGACAGTTGATGGTTTCTAAAAAACTTAAATACATGCGTCAGCCTGGTTGCATAGTGGTTAAGTTGACACACTCCACTTCAGCACCCTGGGGTTCACCAATTTGGATCCCAGGAGCAGACCTATGCACCACTCATCAAGTCATTCTATGGCAGCATCCCACATACAAAATGCAGAGAATTGGCACAAATGTTATTTCAGTGCCAATCATCCCCACCAAGAAAAAGAAAAAAAGTTAAATACAGAAATATAATGTGACTCAGCAGTTCAACTCTGACACGTATACCCAAAATAATTAAAAATTTGTCTTCAAACAGATTTGAACATTTTCATAGTAGCAACATTCACAATAGGCAAAAAGTAAAAGTGATCCAAATTTCTGTCAACTGATCAATGGATAATAAAAATGTGGTATATCCATACAATAGAATATTATTCAGCCAGAGAGAGGAATGAAATAATGTTACATGGTAAAATATGGATGGACATGGAAAACATTATACTAACTGAAAGAAGATAGACACAAGAGGACATACATTGTATCATTCAATGAATATGAAATATCCAGGAGGAGCAAATCCATAGCAACAGAAAGATTAATGGTTACCAGGGGGAGGGAGGAAATGGAAATTGACTGCTTAATTGGTATAGAGAGATAGAAATGTTCTGCAATTAGATAGTTGTGATGATTGCACAACATTGTGAATGTACTAAAAGCCAAGGAATTTTTCATTTTTAAATGGATAAAATGGTATTTTATGTCATGTAAGTTTTATCTAAATTTAAAAAGGAAATCACAAGACAAATATAAATTATAATGAATAAATTAAACTAAAAGAACAACATATCAGAACATCTTGGGAGCATTAAAAGTACTTAGAGGAAAATTTGGATCATAAAATGTATATATTACTAAAGAAATAATATCTAAAATCAATTATCAAATGTTTTGAGCTACAGAGGTAGAAAAATCAGAGGAAAATAAACATAAACTATGTAGAAGACAGGAAATAATAAGGATCAGAACAAAATTCAAAGAAAGAGAAAATTTAAAAACAATAAGAAAATCAATTAATCAAAAAGCTGGCTCTTTGTAAAACAAATAAAATTGATAAAGACTTAGCTAGAATAATGAGGGGGAGCAAATAGGGAGTGATCGAGGGAGATAAAGGATGAAAGAGAAAGAAGAGGAAATTTTCTGATGAAGAATGAAAAAGAGTACAACATTACAGATTCTAAAGATATAAGCATGATAATAGGAAACATTGTGATAAATTAAAGCCAATAAATTTGACAACTTAAAACCAGCTAGCTGTTAAAGTATTACAAAATCTAAATGAAGATGAAATAGAAAACCTGAATAGTCCTATATCAGCTAAAAAAATTGAATTTGTAATTAAAATCTTTCTCAAAAATAAATGCAGACCCAATGGCTTCCCTCTTGAATTCCACAAAAAATTTAAAAAATAAATAATACCTACACAAACTCTTTCTGAACATGGAGGAGAAAACATTATTTATCACCTTATAAGAGGCCTGCATTTCCTAAATATCAAATGACGTTACAAGAAAGAAATTGATAGCAAATGTCCATTATGAACATATGCAAAAGATATTTAACAAAATGCCAAGAAATCAAATCCATCAATGATTTTTAAAAATAATAGTACAGCATAACCACGTGGAGCTTGTCCAAAGAATAAAAGGTTGACTTAACATTCAAATATCACTCATTGTAAGTTAATAAATTAAAAAAACAAAGTAGAATAGATGTGTGATGATTTCAAGGTATGAATGAAAATTGAAAAATTTCAACCCAGATTCAAATTCTTTTTTTTAAAGCTGAGAAATAAATAATAGCAAAGAATTTGCTCAACTTGGTAAAAAGCATCTATGTAAAATCCCTTATTGCCATCATAGTAATGAGTACTCTCCCTTGAAGATTGGGAACAACACAAGGAAATCTACTCACCATTACTATTATATAATATACTCTAGGTTCTAGCCATTGCAATAAGAAAAGAAAAGCAAATAAAAGATGTAGTTTAGAATGGAAGAAGCCAAATTGTAAAAATAATTTTGTGCAGATGGCATTATTTTGATTGAAGAAATGTTAAATGTACTAAAAACAACTAGGTAAACTAAACAGGGAGTTTAGAAAGGACACAGGTTACAACCTCAATATAAAAAATCAATTTTATTTCTACAAAAGAAATAAATAATTAGAAATTGAAGTTAGAGACAAAATACTACGTATACTACTATTTTAAAAAATGAAACATTAGGTTTATATTTTTAAAAGAAATTCAACATCTCTGCATGAAAACAAGAAAACATTGATGAGAAATTTATATGTACACATAAATAGAGAGCTATACCATATTAGAAGGAAAAAAATCCAATATGTTTAGTATCAATTCTACATTTTCAATGCAATTCCAATCAAAACGGCAACAGGATTATTCCAGAAACTGAAAAATCTATTCTGAAATGTATACAGAAATGTAGAACATTGAAAGGGCTCAGAATAACAGTTAATTCTTAAAAAAATAGCTGGGGAACTTTACCTAATTTCAAGGCTTAGGCTTCTCTAATCAGCACTGTGTGGTACTGGCATAATGATAAAGATATAAATATGTTCAGAAAAATAATAGAATGTACAGAAACAAACTTGAATATACTCATTTTTTTACAACATTGCCAAGGTAATTCATGGCTAAAGAACAGAATTTTAAAAAATTGTATTGTGTTGATAGGATATCTGTAATGAAAAACATAAATGCTAACCACTTCCTTACACCACATACAAAAATTAACTCAAAATGAGACAGAGAGCTACATATTAAAGCTGGTTTATAATAATCATCATCATCATCATCATCTATGATATTTATTGGGGTAGACTAATATTTATTAGATGTGACCCAATAAGTGCATAACATAAGAGAAAATGAAAAATTGGACCTTATCAAAGTTTTAAATCTTCTCATCAGATATCACCATTTTTAAGAATTAAAGTGCAATCCAAGGAGCAGGGGAAATTTATATAAATCTAAATATATTAAATTACAAATTTTTGAAAACCCTATTTTTAAAATGTACAAAGGACATGAACATAAATGCCACAAAAGATGTACAAATTGTCAATAAGAACATGAAAAAGAAAATGCCCAATATCATTAAATCAGGGAAGTAAAAATTAAATCACAATAGTTTACCATGACATACCTCTTGGAATGACTCAAAGGAAAACAACTAACAATACCAAGTGCCTAACATGTTGAACAACTGGAATGTTCTCCTATTTTTGATATCTTCACACATTTTTAATGCTGTCCAGTATTCCGTACTGATTAGTCCATAAATACCATATATAACTGCAATCTGGAGCCTTCTAAGGTTTTTGGATACTTCAATACCCATCTGAGAAAAGCAAAAAACAGCTTTTGAATAAAAATTCATGTGGAATAGCAAAAAATCTGAATCACCAAAGTCACATTGAGTAAGAAGAAGAGAATTGGAGCCATCACAATTACTGATTTTTAAATATATTACAAAGCTACTAAATGGGCAAAGAACCTGAATAGTTATTTCTCAAAAGAATGAATATTAATGGCCAACAGATATATGGAAAAGAGTTTACCATGACTAATCATTAGGGAAATGCAAATAAAAATCATATGAGGCCCCACTTCCTATTTGTAAGAACAGTAATTATCAAAAAGACAAAAGACATCAAGAGTTCTTGAGGACATGGATAAAAGGAAACCCTTGTGCACTGTTGGTGTGAATATAAATTGGCACAGCTATTATGGAAAACAATATGGAGATTCCTTAAAAAATTAAAAATAGAACTAATTTTGATCCATCATTCCCACTTCCAGCTATGTATACAAAGGAATTGAAATCCATAACTTGAAGACATATTTGCACTCATTTTTATTGCAGCATTATTCACAATAGACAAGATATGGAAACAACCAATATGTCTGTTGATGCATGAATGGGTAATGTCTTATAAATGTACAATGGGATGTTGTATAGTCTTTACAAAGAAGGAAACTTACCATTTGTGACAAATAAACTGCAAGACATCAGGCTAAGTAAAATAAGCAAGAGACAGAAATAAAAAATACTGCATGCTTTTACGTATCTGTTGAATGTGAAATACTCAAACTTGTAGAAGCAGAGAGTTGAATGTTGGTTGCCAGATGCTGGGGGAGGGAGAAATAGGGAGATGTTGATCATGCAGAGCAAAGCTTCACTTACACAAGATATATTTTTTGAAATATATTGTATAGCAATGTGATTATGGTTAACAATACTGTATCATATACTTAAAATGTGGTAAGAGGGTAGATCTTAAGTGTTCTCACTACAAAAACAATAGTAATTATGTGAATGATGAATATGCAAAATAGCTCAAATATGGCAATTACCAGAATGTACACTAAGATCAAAATATCGAGTTATAAGTGTGACATCAGCATCATGGCAGAGTGAACCCTTCCCTTAGACTCTTCTCTCTAAGATACAATAAAAAAGGCATTCATATACCAATAGAACATTCACACAACACAAAAGATGTCTGAGAGATACAGGTAGCCATATGTCTAAATGTGGACATGTTGGACCCCCTACAGGAAGTGAAAGGAGGTAAGGGGATCTCCTCTCCCTCCTCAAATGGCGGTGACCCAGGGCACAGGACTGCAGGCAACTCTGATAAGTGATGGGGGAGTGGCATCCCTCTGAAAGAAGACGTTTGTTCTCCAAATTTCCTCACAGCCTGTGGGAAAGCCCCACAAAGAGGTGACTAAGCTATTGAGGTGGCGTCTTCATCAAGCCTGCACACCAGGACAGCTGATAGGGATGTCAGAGTGATAATGCCCCAGAGATTGGGCAGGTGAAAGAAAGTGCCCCTCCCTCCTGCATAACACTGCCACTCAGCCACTGAGGCAGAGTGCACACATATATGATAGAAAAGCAGCAGCTGTGAGAGAGTGAGCCAGGATCATGGTGGAATGAGAATACACAGCTCTTGACCCCCACCCAATTGTGGCAGTTGGAATCTGTGACCAGATAGTATCAGTATGGTCCTTGAGGGTATTATGCTGAGTGAAATAAGTCAGAGGGAGAAAGTCAAATACCATGCGATCTCACTCATAAGTAGAGGATAAAAACAATGACAAACAAACACACAGCAATGGAGATTGGATTGGTGGTTACCATGGGGGAAGGAAGGAGGGCTAAAAGGGTGATTAGGATCACATTTGAAGGGATGGACTATAATTAGTTTTTGGGTGGTGAGCATGCAGACTTTGAAATATATTATGATGTACATCTTAAAGCTATATATTGTTATAATCCAATGTTACTGCACTTAAAAAAATAATAAAAGATTAAAAAAAGAAAAGGCACAAACACACGCAAACAGTAGGAAAAATATATTAATATTTTATTATAATAAGTATAATTCTAATAATATTTATAAATTATTATATATAATAATCTTTAAATAAAAATAAATATCTTTATATATTATTTAATATATAATGATAGTTACAATACTATTCATGAAGCTTATTTCATCATAGAATCTTCAGCAAAACCTTATCTTTAGAATTACATGCTTCTCTTGAATTTTATATCCTTGTGGAACCTCACCTCATTTTCTATTTTTTACTCCAGACCAGAAGGTAAATGACCACCTAGAAATCAATCCTGGTGGCAGAAAGCTTGTTCAAAGAAATAATAACTGTGAACTATCTGAACATGGGGAAGGAGCTGGAAATACAACTGAAGGAAGCTATTAGAACTCTTAATGATATCGACATAAAAAGACCTTCTCCAAAGCAAATAGTAGTAATGGTGACTAAAGCCGATGACAAACAAAAAATATTATGGGAAGTGAGGCAGAAGAAAACTTGCAAGGGAACCCCTATCAGGCTTGCAGCAAATTTCTCAGTAGAAACATTACAGACTAGGAGAGAGTGGAGTGATATATTCAAAATACTGAAAGACAAAAATTTTCAGCCAACAATGCTGTATCCAGTGAAAATAGCCTCCAGATATGATAGAGAAATAAAAACTTGCCCAGATAAACAAAAAATTAAGGGAGTTCATTGCCACAAGCCTCCCCCTATAAGAAATGCTCAAGAAGTCCCTCATATCTGAAAAAAAAGGAAAGGGGTTACAGAGCCTTTAGCAAGGTGATAAATACATAGAGTAAGAAAATTGTAGCACTCTATCACACTGGTTAGCAAACACTTAGTTATAACATTAAAGATAAAGGGAAGGAAAATATAAAAAACAAATACAACCTCATCATTTTTAACCACAAACTAACAACACAAGATGGAATAAGTTGTGACAATAATAACTTAGAAGAGGAACAGGAAAGACATGGAATCAGCTAAGCCTAAGGGAAAAAGAGGCTATCAGAAAATAGACTATCTCGTATATGAGATTTTTTTATACAAACTTCATGGTAATCACTAAACAAATAATTAGAATAGAGACACAAATAATAAGCAAAGAGAAAACTAAAAAACCATCATAGAGAACTACAAAAGTGAATACATAGTCTGAACGATATGGTACGAGAAACAAGGGAAATGCATAAGACATCCAAAATGAGTCATAAAATGCCATAATTAAGCACTCATATATCAATAATAACTCTAAATGTAAATGGATTTAATACCCCAATCAAAAGACACAGAATGCAGTGATGGATTAAAAAGAAAGACCCAACAATATGCTGCATCCAGGAAACACATCTCATTTCGAAAGGCAACCAGAGGCTCAGAGTGATGGGAGGGAAGATGATACTAATGGCAAATAAAAGAAAGCAAGTGTTGCCATATTTATATCAGACAAAGTAAACTTCAAGGCAAAACAAATAATGAGAGACATAGAGGGGCAGTATACAATGATAAAAGGGACACTCCAGCAAGAAGACATAACACTTAAAAATATATATGCATCGACACAGGAGTACCAAAGTACACAAACCTATCATTAATAAACCTAAAGATACTAACAAGAACACACTAATATTAGGGGCCCCCAACATTCCACTTACATCAATGGATAGATCATCCAGACAGAAAGTCAAAATGGAAATACTGGATTTAAATGATAAACTAGAACTGGTGGACTTATCAGATATATATAGAACACTCCATCCAATAACAGCAGAATACAAATTCTACTCAAGTGCACATGGAACATTCTCAAGGATAGAGCATATGTTGGGAAACAAGGCAAGAATCAATACAGTTTAGAATATTGAAATCATATCAAGCACCTTTTCCAACCATAATGCTATGTAACTAGAAATCAACTACAAGAAAAAAGCTGTCCACTTTCCTAGCTTTTTTCTTGTAGTTGATTTATAGTTTGCAGAAAACATTATTGTATATACAGAAAATCCTAAAGAATCCATCAGAAAAATATTAGAAATAATGAAAAAGTAGAGAACGTTTGTAGGTTACAAAATCAATTTACAAAAAACAGGTTGCATTTCTTCACTCTGATAATGAACTAAGAGAAAGAGAATTCAAGAATACAATCCAATTTACAATTGCAGCAAAAAGAATAAAATATCTAGGAATAAATTTAACCAAGGAGGTGTAAGACCTATGCAATGAAAGCTATAAGACATTATTCCATGCACATGGATTGGAATAATAAATATAATTAAAATGTCCATACTACCTAAAGCAATCTACAGATTCAATGTAATCCCTATCAGAATCCCATTGACATTCTTCATGGAAATAGAACAAAGAATCCTAAAACTCATATGAGGCAGCACAAGACTCCAAATAGCTAAAGCAATCCTGAGAAAAACGAACAAAGGCAGAGGTATCACAACCCCTGAATTTAAATATACTACAAGGGTATAGTAATCAGAACAGCATGGTACTGGTACAAAAACAGACACAAGATCAAAGGAACATAATTTAAATCCCAGAAATAAAACCACACATCTACAGAGAACCAATCTTCGACAAAGCTGCTAAGAACATAGCATAAAGATAGGAAAGACTCTTCATTAAATGCTGTTGGAAAAACAGCCACACACAAAAGAATGAAAAGAGACCATTATCTTTCATTATGCACCAAAATTAACTCCAAATGGATCAAAGGCTTGAATGTATGATCTGAAACCATAAAACGCCAGAAGAAAAGATACACAGTAAACTCTTTAACCTTGGTCTTAGAAGGATCTTTTCAAATACCATGTCTACTCAGACAAGGGAAATGGAAGAAAAAATAAACAAGTGGGACTTCATCAGACTAATGAACTTCTGCAAGGAAAAGTAAACCAGGAACAAAATGAAAAGACCACCCACAACTGGGAGAAAATATTTGCAAATCGTACATCTGACAAGGGATTAATCTCCAAAATATATAAAAAAATCTCACATGACTGAAAAACAAAAAAACAACCCAGTGAAAAAATGGGCAGAGGATATAAACAGACATTTTTCCAAAGAAGCTATACAGATAGACAACAGCCACATGAAAAGATGTTCAATATTACTAATCATCAGGGAAATGTGAATCTAAACTACACTAAGATATCAACTTACACCTGTTGCAATGGCTATAGTCACCAAAATAGAAGAACAAATGTTGGAGAGGATGTGGAGAAAAGGGAACCTTCATACACTGCTGGTGGGAATGCAAACCAGTACAGCCGCTATGGAAAACAGCATGGAGATTTCTCAAAAAATTAAAAATAGAAATACCATATGATCCAGCTATATCACTACTAGGTATTTATCCAAATAACTTGAAATCAGCAATTGAAAGAGACTTATGCACCCCCATGTTCATCGCAGTATTCACTATAGCCAAGACATGGAAGCAATCTAAGTGCCTATTGATTGATGATTGGATAAAGAGGATGTGGTATATAAATATACAATGGAATACTACTCAGCCATAAAATAGACAAAATTGTCCTATTTGCAACAACTTAGATGGACCTTGAGGGTATTATGCAAGTGAAATAAGCATGACAGAAAAGGACAAACACCGTATTACTTCACTCATATGTAGAAGATGAATTAACACACAAACAAACAGAAGAGTTTAGTGGTTACCAGAAGGGAAGGGGGTTTGGGGGGTGGGCACAAGGCATGAAGGGGCACATTTATATGGTGACTGACAAAAATAATATACACCTGAAATTTCACAATATTATAAACTATTATGACATCAATTTTAAAAGATCGTTATACACCTAAATATACATAATTTTATTTGTCCATGACATTTCAACAAATCTGGGCAAAAAAAAAAATAAAAACAGCTTTTAGTTTTAAGAACTTTAAAATGGCCACCATTAACTTTATGCTCTCACTGATCTAGCTCTCATACAATCAATATGGTTTTCCAATAAATGTTTAATATTGATAAGAAAACAAAAACTCTTCTGTGACCTGAGTCAACAGGGAAACTACATCACAGCTCCACGTATTGTAATTATGCCGCCTTCATATTACCCTGCTATTCACATGACATTCAACATTCTTAACAACTCAGTTTCAGATAGAGCAATGGGACTCCTACATACTTAGCCTCCAAGTGTAGAGAATATAATTCCCCACTCAAGAATGAATGTTTCTCAAACATGTCTCTCCAGAATACCTGTTTCTAATACAAAGCCTTTCCAGCAATGGAGATAATTAATTCCTGGGAGAGAAAGTAGTAGCTACAAGACAAGTTCTTTGAAGCTTTATGGAAACCTTTTTAAATATTTCTACAGGGAAAGGTGAAAATGTTTTTGCTTTGTTCACCTCTCCAGACCAAGATTCATCATGGGCAGAGTAAACACTTAGAATGTGTTTTCTTCACACTATCTGCCTCTTGCCCTTTGGACCAGAGCCATGTACAGAAGATAATTTCTCCACAGTGTTTCAAGTGAATCCTTTCCAAAGCCAAAACTAGAAAACATGCTTCAAGCAGGTTTTCTATGAATAACTTTTGAGGCTTTAGGCTAGATGGAAAGATTTAGACTCATATGAACACTTTTTTAAACAGGTTTATTGTGATAAATTGATATATCAAAATAAATTGCACATGTTCAATGTATACAATTTCTTAACAAGTATTCATTTGGTAGTTAAGTATCTGAATAGGCTTTTTCCAAGTGTGACATATACTTCATATTGAAAGTTACTCATTACAAGAGGCGGTTAGTTTAAATATGGAATTATTTCTGGACACCCCCAAACGTCATTGAGATTATCTAAGATCACTAAGGTAAGTTTTTCAATAGTGCTGATGCTTATTAAAGATTGCTACTTTCCATACATAGTACTCATTATTTTTCAACATTTTTCAGATATAATAAGAGAGTATTTCATCCTCATCCTAATTCTTCAAAAGATAATTCATAATTATCATTAACCTAATTTGACAGTTGAAAATTTTGAGGCTCATAGAAGTTAAGCAAACTGTAGGACTCAGCTGTCTGATAGAAGATATACTTTTCCCATGAGACATATCCTTTAATAACAAGATTAATCATCAGACTAATAGACAAAAAATTGAGTACACTGAACATACACAAAAGACATAAATGTGAATATTAAATGACATAAACCATCAACTGTTTAGTCCAAGCACAAACATGGAGAATACCTCCCAAGATCTACTGCTCTGTATAATATCAATCTCTGTGGATTCTTTGAGAGCAAAGTTGGAGACAATTCTTCCTGAGCTCATTGCATAAAGTGTTTCTCTGTATTATTGATCAAACAGTCGATTCTTCCTATCTCCTAGGTGCATACACAGTCATAAAATGAAAGTTCTATGTGTGCCCCAAATATTGTGGTCTATGTTTCATATCTGTTCCCTCAAATAAATATCAAAGCAGCCTGTGAGGTGGATATTATTATTCTCACTTTATAGATGAGAAAACTAGGAATGTAAAGTGCCAAAGTAATATACCCCAGCAAAGATATTGCAAGTAGAAGAACTAGAATTCTAATCTGATCTTTTTGATTCTTAAACCAATACACTTAACCATTCAGAAAATTGTTTTTAATATCTTTTGGAGTCCATGTTTTGAAGGGAGATGTAAGAAGGAATATCTGGAGATCATGGAGAGGCCAGAATAAAAGGGTTGTTCAATGAAAGCAGTATCACATTTTTCTTAACGTTTTGGAGTTCCAATATGTCAGTGCATGTATGTTGTGTGTGAGCTGATAGAATTTCTCCATATAATCTTGCCTCTGAAGTAGTATTAAAGTAATTATAATTATTATGCTTATAACAAAAAAGGTTACTAGTTCAATATTGTTTATTATAATGTAACAACATAGGGCATATAGGTTAAGCATTTGGAGGGAAAAAATTAACAAGTATAATCTGATCCAATCTTGGTTCTGCCCTTTATTAGCTGCTTGACCTTGGCCAAGATCCTTAACCTCTCTGTGCTTCTATTTCCTAATGTGAAAAATAACTATAAAAATGATAGTGGTAACCATCTGGTAGGTTTGTAGTGAGGATTAAATAAATGTCTGCAAAAACACTTAAAGCACATTAAGTGTTCAGTAAGTTTTAGGTAATATTATCATTGCTACTATAGTTATTATTAGTCTCTGAGATTTCTTCCTCATCTGAAAAATGGATGATGTAATACGAACAACACAGGTTGTTATCATATGAAAAGGGATCATGTGTGCAAACATTTGCTACTATATCATCACTAGCCATCAAACTTTTAAAAGTATATATTATTAGGTATTTTAATATCATTGGATTTAGGAAACATGCATTATGACTACTTTTAAGTAGCTCTTGTTTCCATTCTTTACATTCTTATTACCAATGCCCTGTAACTTCTTATTCAACTATTATAAATAGTCTGCTACTGCGGTTCCTGTGTCTGCCTTCCACCCCTTTACTGACCCTCAGCCCATTTCATCGAAGGCACACAAAGATCTTTACTAGAATAATATCCAACAATCCCTCTTCTTCAAATTCCTCGTCATCCTTCCAATCATATTCTCAATAACCTTCTGTGGTTTCCCATTTCCTACAGATTAAAGGAAAAATTCTGTAGCTTTGCATTTATGGACTTTACATCAATCTTCTACCTCCTTTATAGGCTTGGATGTAAGTGTGTGTGCAATCTACTACTTCAAGTTAGCCTCTTAGTCATCTGGGATGATTAAGTGTGCACAGGTATTCTCCTGCCTATCTGTTAATAAAATTCCTAATGTCTATAACCTTAGCAAAGACTTCCCATTGGAGGCAATTGGAGTAATCTTCCAGAACTCTCTCATAGTCTTTATTTCCAATGCACAAACACACACACACACACACACACACACACACACACACACACAACAGGCTAAAGAATTCAAAACTAAATAAAGTCCAATAATTTATTACATGGTAGAATGGAAAGTTCAATTATTCAAGGTAGCATTAATAAAAATTGTTTTCTTTTCAGGTAATTTAATTAACCATCACATGAAACACATGGAAAATCGGAACAATGTAACAGAGTTTGTTCTACTGGGGTTCACAGAGAATCCAAAGATGCAGAAAATCATCTTTGCTGTGGTTTTTGTCATTTACATCGCCACTGTGATAGGAAATGTCCTCATCATGGTCACCATTACCACCAGCTTATCATTGAGGTCTCCCATGTACTTTTTCCTGGCCTATCTCTCCTTTATTGATGCCTGCTTTCCCTCTGTCAGTATCCCCAAACAGATCATAGACTCACTCCATGAAAAGAAGACCATCCTATTCAATGAATGCATGACCCAAATATTTGGGGAACATTTTTTTGGAGGTGCTGAGAGCATCCTGCTCATTGTGATGGCCTATGACCGCTATGTAGCCATCTGCAAGCCCTTGCACTACACGATTATAATGAATCGGCATGTTTGTGTCCTGCTAGTGGGAGTGGTGTGGGTGGGAGGATTTCTTCATGCAACCATACAGATCCTCTTCATCTTCCGATTACCCTTCTGTGGCCCTAACATCATAGATCACTTTATGTGTGATCTGAATCCTTTGCTTAATCTTGCCTGCACTGATACACACACTCTAGGGCTCTTTGTTGCTGCCAACAGTGGATTCATCTGCCTGTTAAACTTCCTCCTCTTGGTGGTCTCCTATGTGGTCATTCTGCACTCCCTAAGGACCTACAACTTGGAGGCAAGGCGCAAAGCCCTCTCCACCTGTGCCTCCCACATCACAGTGGTCATCTTATTCTTTGTGCCCTGTATATTTGTGTACATGAGACCCTCAGCTACTGTATTGATTGATAAAGCAGTTGCTGTATCCTACAATATCATAACTCCCACGTTAAATCCCTTAATCTATACCTTGAGAAATGCCCAGATGAAAAATGCTATTGGGAAGTTATGTCATAGGAAAGCTATTTCATGTGAGAAATAAATGTGCCTGGAGACCAACATTGATTCAACTGAGGCAAGAGCCAAAAGGACATTGTAGATTATCTCAGTAAGGTACACTTGTGGAATAAAGAAGAAAATTATCAGCTGTGAATCATAGATTCTGCATTGAGTAGAGCAGAAATAGGTACAGGAAAAGAGAGAAAAATATAACCCAAGACCACTCTTTCCATATTTAGAAAATGCTATCAAATTAGACTTTAGATTTATTGCCTTCAACCATGTATATCCTTCTAATAACATTTATTGTAATTGACCAGTAATTTCTGAAGAAATCCAGGTAGGTAAGGAGTGCTATCATCAACATTTTACAGGTGATGAAAATGACAGAAAGGGGAAGGTATTATAACAAATCTATTGGAAAGCCATTAACCAGAATTGACTGATTTCCCAGATCATGTGCTTAACTGCTGTTAACTATCAGACAAAATGATAGAAAGGTCAGTTAATTATACTGTTACCATTAATTGATGCATGGACTGTGATGGACACAAAACATATAATGGTTTAATCTAATACTTTTTCATTAATAACTGTGCTTGTTTTTACATATCACAATTGATTGCCTCATGTTGCCTGTAACATTATGGTATGTAACTACTTTAGGGCTGTAAAACCTTTGACTATTTAACCTCTGAGGGGTAGGTAATGAAGACTATACCATATTTCCAAACTTCCTTGTAAGCTTCAGAATCCTTTTGTATTGCTCATATCAGCCATCTTATGCTGATAACCCATCTGAAATAGTAGTGATTCAAATAAAAAATATTTTGAGGTAAAACAGGAATCTATACTTATTAAATATACAGCCTTCCCTTTAATGTACTTGCCTGTTATGTAATACTACCTTCCACAAGGTAGAAAAATGTCTGGTGCCCAATAAATATTGAATGAATAAATGAAAGTATAAAGGAAAGTGAATAAATTCAATAAATTAAGAGCAAAAAAGTGGTACTGGAGCCAGAGAAATTCTTTTCTACTTTTATCTGATTCATCCCTAAGGAGAATTTTGCCTAGAACCCTTGGGGGAAACACAGTTTGTTTTTACTCTTGCTTAAACTGAGGATGAGAAAGAAATTGAAAACACAATTTTCAGCATATCAGCAAATAGTTTAACTTAATATTCTCCTTGCTCTGAGGATAATTTATTATCTTATTAATATGAGTGGTTTATATTATACTTTTCTGGTAACCAGATTACTTTTTTGGTAACATTTCATTACTGAAAGCTGTTTTTAAAAATAGCTTACTCCATATATGCAGAAAGCAACTTCAGGATAAATATATTCCTTTCACTCCTCCATTCTTCATTCATTATCAACAAATATTTTTGAGCCCAAGGAATGTATCAGGCACATTGATAGCTGCTGAGGCTTCAGTGGTGAATAAAAAGAGACTTAAGTTTTGCCTTCACAGAGCTTAGTATCCATTGAAAAACTCACAGGAGGGAGCAGAAAATTACAACAGTGTTATAAGTGATAAAATAGTGGAACTACAGGGTGCTATGAAACCACACTGGGGTAACAGACAAAAAACACCTGCAGGCTCAGGAAAAGATTCCTACATGAAAAGACATCAAAAATAGGACTGCATGGATTAAAAGAAGTTGGTTGGCAGAGTGAACAGGCATGAGATGGAAGGAGAGTGTCCTAGGAGATGGAATATACAGCAAATTCTAGGAGGTAAAAAAGGGTACACAGAAAACCTAATTAATTTAATATGGCTATGGCTATTAATTCATCCTTTCATGCAAAAATTATGTATTGAATGTCCTACTGTTTCTGAACACTGAGCTTGTAAAGGGGTAAAGGGCAAGACATGAAACTGCAGTGACAAGGATGGGTAAGATCAAAACAGGTTTCATAATTGTGTTAAGTCTCAATACTAAGTACTATGGAAAGAACATTGCAAACATTTTTAACCTAGTGAAAGATTTGAGGTTTTTTTTTAAACAGTTAGATTTGAGTTTTAGAATGATAACTCTAGTTACAGTATGGGAAACGGTTTGCAGGCAACAACACTGATAGGAGAGCAGTTAGGAGGTTACTGTAATGATTTGGGTGTGAAAGTGTGGAGGACTGACCTCTGGTGGTTCTAGTGAAGATGTTGAGTTTGGTGGACACTGCTGTGTCCAGCCCTAATTCCTATCACCAAGAGTGCACCCAGGTCCCCTGCTGTTGTGTGCTTGGGCTGTTAACAGCTCATAGCCTAACCATCCCAGGACCTACCAGTGGCCAATGAATGACTGGAGTGGGAGTAAAAATGCCTGGTCCCCTTGCTTCAAGATGGAACCAGTTCAGTGGTACAATGTATACTCCAGAGCTCCTGTAGCTGCAGGTTAAAACTGGAATCCATTTGTGACCACATCTTTTCTTTCCTTTACAATAGTCAGCTTTATTCAACCCTTTCTACTTACAAATCACTTTCATAAAAATAGCCATCTCAGGGTTTGCATCTAGTGAACCCAAACTAACAGAGAGATAGAGAAGGGTTTAGAAATATTTAGGAGTTATAAACAAAAGAACTTGACAGCAGATGTTAGAGATAGAAAAGTCATGGGTAACATCCAGTTTCTGGTTTAGCTTACTGGATAGATGGAACAGAGAGAAGATTAATCTGTTTTTAATGTGCTGAATGAGATTCAAGTAGCTGTATACAATTGAATATATGTTTCTGATGTTCAGAAAGATGTAGGTCAGAGAAATGTAGGAGCCTTCAGAATATAGATGGCAATTAAAGCCACACAAGTATTACACATTACCAAGGGAGAGTGTGATTTGGTCAACCATGAGCAGACATCAGTGGTCTCTGAAAACATCCCTAGCCATTTTATATCTTTAGGAAAAAACCAAAAAAGATTGACCACCAAAACAGAACTCTAAAAATATCAATTTGTATATTACTAAGAATTCAGTACTAGGATACTAAATCTGTAAAATAAAAACAGGCTATGAGGGAAATAAAAATCAGACTGGCATCAGACTTTTTGTCCACAAAACTAGGAATTGGGATTTAATGGAAAAGTCTTTAATGTTCTTAATGGAAAATAACTGTAACATTTAACTCTATGTCATGCAATATAGAATTCAAATATAAAAATAAAATAAATACATTTTTGGACATGCAAGGACTCAAAAAATGTATTGTTCAACCATTACTAATAAGAAATATATCTTAGTAAAATGCTATCAATCTGAATTCAACACATCCAAAGGATTATACACCAAGACCAATTAGGATTAATTGCTGGGATACAAGATTGGTTAAATATGTAAATCAATGTGATATATACATTAACAGAATGAAAGCCAACCACATTATCATCTTAATAGATACAGGAAAAGCATTTGACTAAGTTCAACACTCTTTCATGATAAAAATTCTCAGCAAAACAGATTTATAAGGAAATTTCTGGGGCTGGCCCCACAGCCAAGTGGTTAAAGTTCCACATGCTCCACTCCAGAGGCCCGGGGTTCACTGCCTCAGATCCCCAGTTTGAATCCTGGGTGTGGACAAATTCCACTCACCAGCCAGGCTGTGGGGGCTCCCACATACGAAAGAGAGGAAGATTTGCACAGATGTTAGCTCAGGGCTACTCTTCCTCAAGCAAAATAGAGGAGGATTGGCAATGGATGTCAGCTCAGGGTCAATCTTCCTCACAAAAAAACGAAAGCAATTTCCTCAATACAATAAAGACCATTTATGAAAAGCCCACAGCTAACAGGATAATCAATTGGGAAAAACTGACAGCTTTTCCTCTAAGATATCAAACAAGATGAGGAAGTCAACTTTCACCACTTCTATTCAACATAGTACTAGAAGTACTAGCAAGAACAGACAAAAAAAAAAAAAAGAAGGAAAGAAAAAGCAAGGAAAGAATTAAAATTATCTGCTTGCAGATAACATGACCATAGATGTAGAAAACCCTAAAAACTCTACCCAAAACAAAAATTACTTTTATTTCTTTACGCTAACAATAAACTATATGAAAAAGAAATCAAGACAATAATCCCATTTACAGTAGCATCAAACACAATAAAATATTTAGGAATAAATTTAACCAAGGAAGTGAAATATCTCTACACTGAAAACTATAAGATATCCATGAAAGAAATTGAAAAAGTCACAAATAAATGGAAAGATACTCTGTGTTCATGGATTGGAAGAATTAATATTGTTAAAATGTGCAAAGTACCAAAAACCATCTGTAGATTCAATGAAATCCCTATCAAAATTCGAATGACATTTTTCACCGTAATCAAACAAACAATCCTAAATCTTGTGTAAAATCACCAAAGACCTGAGTAACCAAACCAATCCTGAGAAAGGAGAACAAAGCTGAAGGCATCATGCTTTAACTTCGTGATTTCAAACTACATTTCAAAGCTATAGTAATCAAAACAGTATGGTACAGGCATAAAACAAGCACATTGACCAATGAAACAGAATTGAGAACCCAGAAATAAACCCTTGCATATACAGTCAATTAATATTTGACAAGGGTGCCAAGACTTCTTAATGGGGAAATAATAATCTTTTCAATAAATGATACTGTAGAAACTGGATATTCACATGCAAAAGGATGAAATTGGACTCTTATCTTATACCACATACAAAAGTCAATTCAAATGAGATTACTTAAATGTAAGACCTGAAGCCATAAAACTACTAGAAGAAAACATTTTTAAAAAACGGTTTATTGACAGTGGTCTTAGGAATGGCCTCTTGAATTTGCTTCTCTTTTCATCTTGCTCTGATGATGTAGCTTCCAACAGTGTGTTTTCTTTTTCCAGAGAAGTTGGGGAGCAGGAGAGACATCTAGTGGTGCTGACACTGATACCTCCATGAACAGTTTCCCACTGAGTTTCAGTGGCACCTCCGCAGTCAGATTCCAGCAAATCTACAGAAACCCACGAGATCAGTTTCCCAACATGGCTAAGCTATGCCATAGTAGAGTTTTTTTTCCTGTCAGCGTTGGTCCACCTGTACCTTTCCTGTTTGCCAGTCCAAGCCACAGTTGTTTGCACATCAGCTCAGACCAGCAGCACCACAGTGATATGCTCCTAGCTTCCCAGGCTTTTTCTTGCCTGCAAGGCTCTGTCCAGTTACTAGGAACTAGTTCTGACCCATGACAACACAGTAAACCTCTACTATTCAGTGGATAACAAATAGACTTTCTCCGAGAGATTGGAATCCCAGCCTTGGGGAGGAGTTCCACCTTCTAAATAGGATCCCTCCTTGGATATTTATTTCTCAGGCTCAGGGCATTCTTTTTTTTTTTTTTTTTTTTTGAGGAAGTTTAGCCCTGAGCTAACATCTGCCAATCCTCCTCTTTTTTCCGAGGAAGACTGATCCCGAGCTAACATCCATGCCCATCTTCCTCCTCTTTATACGTGGGATGCCTGCCACAGCATGGCTTGCCATGTGGTGCCATGTCCAAAGCAGAACGCACACACTTAACCGCTGCGCCACTGGACCGGCCCCTCAGGACATTCTTTAGAGTACTCATTATACCTTTCTAGCTAATGCCCTGATATAGTTTATAATTTTATGTAAACTTTCCATGTTCAAATTACTATGTGGTGTGTCTCCTGATTGGACCCTGACTGATATAATATAAAAATACCTAATACAATGTCATCCTTATGGGCATTTGATAAATAGTATCTCTTTCTGCTATACAACCAAAATTTAATGAACAAAAAAAATCACAAAGGAAAGAATTTATATTGAGGCCACAAAGTAAAGGGATATCATCAAACATGTTATTTTCAATTATCAGTCATAATCAACATCTCACTGTTATGTAATAAGACTATTTTAATAAGAATCCAACATTGTAGGTTCACACCTTTTAGTTTGTAAAGATATTTCAGATTCCCAGTTAATAGATAAATATTTATTGGTTAATACAATGCAAGTTGTGATGACAAGAGTGTAACGTGGGAGAAAGTAAGCCTGGATTCCAGTCCAAGTTTTACCTCCATGCTGAAGTGGCTATCTGCAACCATTATCCAACCTCTTGTTAGAGCTGATGTCTTCATCTATAGATCAAGAGGCTTGGACTTAATTACCTCTATTCCTTCTATCTGTAATGCTCAATGATTCTGCTTATCATTATCTGAAGTCAGTTTTCTCCACCAGAGCTTCCTCAGAGTTTTTCACACCTGCATTTCTGAGGGCATGGTTTAGGGATTTAGCATAGGGGCCCCTATAGTATAAAAGACAGCCACAGTTTTATCAATGGTCAGAGTGGTCACTGGGCACAAACACACAAATATGCAGGGCACAAAATATAAGACTACTACTGTGATGTGAGAGATACAGATGGAGAGGGCTTTGTGCCTCCACTCCAAGCTATAGTTCTTTAGGGAGCACAAGAGGATCACATAGGAGAATACTAAGAGAAGGATGTTTAACAGGCATGTGAATCCACTGATAATAGCAGCAGAGACCAAGGGTATGAGTGTCCATGCAGAAAAGTTTCAAAAAGGGTACAAGCCACACATGAAGTGATCTATGACATTGGGGACACAGAAAGGCAGCCAGACTATAAAGAGGATCTGAATTGTTGCATGGAGAAATTCTTGTGTGCAGGCTACTCAAAGCAAGAGAATGTACAGCCTGTGGCTCATGACAGTCATATAGCGCAGAGGTTTGAAGACGGCATCATAGTACGCATAAACCATCACAATCAGCAAGATGATCTCAGTAGCACCAAAAGTATTTTCTGCCTAGACTTGAGCCATATACCCATTAAAGGAGATAGTTTTCTTCTCATTAAGGGAGTCTACAATCAGCTTAGGAGCTGAAGAAGAAAAATAAATTGCATCTATCAAGGAAAGGTGGGTCAGGAAGAAGTACATGGGGAGTTCAGAGGGTGGCTGGTGCTAATGGTAACCACAATGAGCAGGTTACCTTAGAACATTACCATGTATAGAACCAAAAATACCACAAACACTAGTTTCTGCATTTTGGGGCTCTGTGTAAGACCTATTAAAATGAATTCAGTCACATTTCTTTTATTCTCCATCTATGTGGTATAAGTGATAAAAACTTCAAGAAGGAATGCTTTCCTTAAAAATACGAAAGAAAAGAAAGAACTAAAAGAATTAAATAATCCAAAACTCTGCCTTTTAACAGTACTCTGACAATCTCACCTAAGATTCCTTCTCTTCACAAAACTCCCCAGGAATAGATAACTCAAAAGTTTCTTAGTTCACTCTCTCAGTCTTTTATTATCCTGGCCTCAAAAATATTCTTATAAGACATAGGACACCCAGAAGAAATGAACTCCATTTCCCTGGGTCAGAGTAATCTTTACAAAACTTTGTTCGAACATCAATATAATGGAAAATGTAGTCATTAGAAGTAATAATTTGGGAGACTAACAAGACTTAGAAAAAAATATGTGGAATGAGATGAATTATATCTAATTAATCCTAATCCTAATCCTGTATATCCTAATTATAATTGTGTAAATATACTATAGTTGAAAAGCTAGTGAGTGATAGTTAAATAATTAGTATTTGAAGATTATAGGTTTTATATGTATATTTTAGGAATAAAATTCAAATTCAAGTATTTCTCATAAAATTTTATATGGGTTTTATTTCATCTATGTTAAAATGCTTGCATACAAAAGTTTATGAGAAAAAAATTAATATATTTAGGACATTTACTCCTGGATGTAAGATTATATGTGATCTTTTCTTTCCTTATACTTTTTAGTATTTTCCAAATTTCTACACCTTCTATTACTAATTTTATGATGCAAAAATAAATATAATTTCCATGTTTTCTAAGAGGTCTGAAGTTTAAGCCACGAATTTTTTAATTGAGTGGAACGTATAAGGAAAACAAACATAGAGAATTGTACAACGTCACATGATGGGACCCCAGGAAATATTATCTGAATATAAATGAATTAACTGCTTTAATGTATTCATGAAATTCTTCCTAGTTCACCAAATGGACATAGAATGAGGGCCTGACTGGGCATTAACTGTTTTGAGGAGATCTGGACAAAGTGAGCCTGCCCTGACTTACCCCATAGATCATTTACAATCATCCTAATTGCCATCTTTAGTCTGTTAATCAAAGATTATTGATCTCTGATTTTAACTTCTATCACTGATACTGATAGTCAATGAACAAGTTTGAATAATCAACTGGATCAGTTTACTGAAAAATCTATTTCCATTTACTTGATGAGGATTACACATATGGCTCAATTAAACTTTAAGACAGTATTTAAAACTAAGTTTTGCCATTATTAACTCTCACTTTTTTCCGGGCCTTAGATTCTTTAATTCTCTTTATCTTAATGTATCTTTAAAGCAAAAAGGCAGTGAAGGTAATGCGAATTGTTCCTGTTACAGGTAGGCAAGTCAGATAATGAGGTACATGGAAAGAAAACGTCTTCCGGATGATCCCACAAATGCTTCATTTAGAAGCTAGCTTTAGAGTTCCAAGCCCCAAGATAGTGGTCTCCCTTCTAGATATCCTGATGTATCATAGAATTCTTCCAAGGGCAAGAGACCTCGAGAAGAAAGTTGAATACACTTCTAATTGGCAGCTCTTCTCTAGAAGAGATGGCCCTTGGGAGAACCAAGAAACAAGTAATATGTTTTATAATTTTCTGATGGTCTATGAATAACATATTTCATGATAAAACAGACAACAAACACAAAATTTGACTCATTCATCTTTATTATTTCACTCGTTACCTCAGTTTATTACAAATCTTGAAGTAATTAGAATATATTTAAAAAGCTGTTCTCTTTTACAGTTTTAATATGCCTCCTTTTGTCCCACACTACACAGAAGCAAACATACAAACAAAACAACTTGATCTTATATCTAAATTAATATCTTTAATGCCCTGTGTCAATTGGCAGACTCAAACACAAGATCAATTTCTTTTCCTGTCACAGATCTGTGACTATATGTAATCTATAGCAGTTCTTTTGCTAAGCTATGAAATGCAGAGTCAGAAGTTAATGAGTTTCAGGTTCCAGTGAACAAGACGCTAGAATTATTGTCTACTAAAAATCCTCCACTGCCTTTCATTTTATCAGTATATATGATCTTTAAAGATGAAGACACTGAGGCCCAGACAAATAAAGTCCATGAAAATGTGGCTAATTGATTAGAAGTAGACCACAACACAAATCTAGGTCTTCTAATATCCAATACAGTGATTTTTTTTCACCACCACATCTTGTCTTCCTAAAGATGCCTTAAGATTAGTGAATACAAGGAAAAATCACCCTAAAGTGACAAAGGGAATTTACTTTCATCTCTCATCTTTAGCAATACCTGTCTTGACACTCAAAAAAAAAATGGCTAAGTCTGATTTCAAGGATGCAGAGATTCAGTCATAATACTGGGACCACATTCCTTGTAGCAGAAATAAGGTCTTGCCTGGCTAGAACAAAATCTAAGAAAGTTTGAATAGTCAGAATAAAAAGTTCCCTCCATCTTGGAGTTTAATATCTTTTCCTAACCACAGCAAAGAGTACATTCTTTCTTGCATATCCTATATTTTCATGCATTCTCCTTTGGGATGTCAGTTTTAGATCTGTATATTTCCATCAGAAAACATAATCCATATGCTGTCCTTCTCCTTTCTCCCATGTTGACCTGCCTTTACCACAATGAAAGTTGCACACCTTATCTCAGCTTCACCTCAAATTTGCCTCCTTTATTCTCATATGCCTCTCATATCTTCTCTTATCAGTTCAAAGTTTTTTTATTCCTGGAAATTGTCAAAGTCAGACCATTATTTCAAGGAAATGAGTGACTATACAGAAGCCAATCTCTGACTATCTAAACTATCATACAATATGTTCTATCTTTGGAAGAATCCCTCAATGACTCATCCAGCTACACTCTGCTGCATTACTTCACTGTGTGAACACTCAAAGACCTAGAAATTGACTCAGAATCCATAAAATGTAAACGTATTTCTGATAAATTATAGATCTATCCGTACACAGTGAGAACAAATATTTCTGTAAAATATCTAAAAAGTGATACCCTATCAAATATCAGAAAGTAATGCTTCAGGGATTTTAATTATAAACCCCTTAGGGGAAGATGAAAATGTGAAAAACTGGCTTTTTAAAAATCAGCAATTCTAGTTAACTTACCATGATTGCCTCTGTAGTTAAGGAGGTTGCCCAATGTATTCAGGAATAAGAAATAACCATTATAAGTAGCTGTTCAAACATCTTGTCATGTAATGTATATTTCTCAAGTCTCCACTGACTGGGCAATGTTACAGGAAGCAGAGGATGTCAAGGTGGCACAACTTTATTCAAATTGATTCAACATACATTTCAATGCTCTAATGCCTTGGAAATTTAAGTCAAAAGAAAAGAAAATGCTATGGTGAATTTGAAACCCAAAGTACTTATGTACTAAGGAGGATCTTCTGATCTTCAGCACAGAGCTATCTAACTATACAATAAGAAACAAAACTATTTCTCTCACTTAATAACCCCCTCTTATTCTGCTCTTAAAATAAGAAAGCTGTTTCTTCTTGAATCACAGTGTTTAGAGAAGATACTGAGCACATTAAATGACCTGTCTTTCTCTCTAATGTTTTTGCCCTCCTACAAATTATCTCTGTTTTTTAAAGATTTCACCTTAGAAGCAGATATTTGGGAGAACTCATCTATGAACAACAGACACATCTTCACCTGAATCGTTCTTATCCCTACACTTTAAACTTATGTATTAACAGCCTACATTCCTGGTATGGAAAACTATGTGGTAATGCACTCCTCTTATAAGCCTTTGGATACCATGAACTGGAGCATGAAGGAGTCTAAGTTCTGTGTAAATAACAACATGAGGTTTCATTCAGGTTGCCTGTCCCTGGGGAAATTTCCTCACTGGCTGCGATCATCAGAGCTTGAGATACTGTGTCAATCCTCAACTGTACTATAAACACATCAAGACATACTCTGTTCATAGGAATATTGGGACTTGATATATTTCCAGGGAGAGTGATATCTAGATATCTAGAGTTTGAGGCCAAGTGGAGGCTAAATTCCCAGTGCCAAATTGTCCAGTGTCAAAATCTAAAAAGACAGATTTTTATGATTTTCCATTGACTTTTCTTGGAGGTCTAGGAATTCCACCAGTCATTCAATGAAAGAAATGTTAGGTGAACAGATTTCTTCAAATTTTCTTCACACATACCTCAGGATAGTGGTTCTTGGAGCAGCCAAATATATTCTATCATCTTCAAACACATACTGTAAAGGGTACTGTGCAGCATAGAGGAGAGGGCATTGTTTAAACCAGTTTCATCAGAGTTGAAGCAGCTGCTATAGTTAAATATATGGCTAGGCAGTGGATGGAGAACTGGGGAAAACATAACAATAGCAATTATCACTACAGAGAACTATGTCCTTTCTTCTATTAATATGGTTTGTTATATTGATTGATTTTCATATATTGAACCAACATTGCATTCCTGGGATAAATCTCAGTTGCTTTTGCTACATAATCCTTTCCATAGACTACTAGCTTAAGATTGTTAGTATTCTGTTGGGGATTTTTGTGTCTATATTCATTAGAGATGTAGACTGTAGCTCTTTTCTCATGATGTCTTTGTCTAGCTTGGTTTTTTATTTTTTTTGCTTTTTAGAAGAATATTGGCACCTGAGCTAACATCTGCTGCCAATCTTCTCCTTCTCCTTCTGCTTGTTATTCTTATCCCCAAAGCCTACCAGTACACAGTTGTATATTCTAGTTGTAAGTGCCTCTGGTTGTGCTATGTGGGATGATGCCTCAGCATGGCTTGATGAGCAGTGCCATGTCCACGCCCAGGATCTTAGCCAGCAAAACCTTGGGCTCTCAAAGTGGTATGGAAACTTAACCACCTAGCCATGGGGCCAGACCCTGTCTAGTTTTGATAGCAGAGTTATACTGGTCTTATAGAATGTGTTGGGAAGTTTTCCCTCCTCTTCTATTTTTTGGAAGAGTTTGTGAAGAAGTTGTGTTAAATGTTTGATAAAATTCACCAGTGAAGCCATCTCCTCTAAGGTTTCGTTTGCAGGAAGTTTTATTTTTTTGTTACTATTTCAATCTCTTGTTATATTTCACTTGAGGCAGTTTCAGTATTTTGTGTTTTCCTAATAATTTGTCCATTTCATCAAAGTTATATAAATTGTTGGCATATAACTGTTCATAATATCCCCTCATAGTCTTTTTTTATTCCTGTAAGGTTGGTAGCAATATCCCCTCTTTCATTCCTGATTTTAGTAAATTGAGTCTTCTGTCTTGCCTTTTAGTCAATTTAGCTAGTTTTGTCACTTTAGTGATCTTTTCAAAGAATCCGCTTCTTGTTTACATTCATCTTAAATAATGTTCTTAGATTCCTAGAACCAATAAGTCTTCCAATCTTTGCCAAAGGGTGTTATGTCCATATTGAGTCATACCTTCATCTCTCAGCCACATAGTTTACAAGTTTAATTTAGTCTTTATTATTACTTCCACAGAGTGTCAGGGTGAGCCAGAGGTGAAAGTGTAGTCTTTCCTGAATGTGCACACAGTCTGGGCTTATGCACAGCTCTACTCATAAACATACCTTTCTAATTCCCAGAAATATGTCATAGTGTCATATAATTTCAAATCCCCTTGTGGTATCTTAGTCTTTTGTTTGCTCCAACTATTATCCACTACCTAAGACTGCCACCATGTTCAAGAGTTACCTCTCTTTGTTTTTAACATATTCCCCCAGGAAGAGGCTCCAAGTCAAATTAAACAAAGAGAGTCTTGTGAGTTAGGTGTTCCAATAAACTGACAGACAGGCTAAATAATGATACTTTTCTGAGAAAAGGGCTTTAGAGGATCTTCAATCCCATTTTGCCCCCTCCAGCGGCTTACGGGATGCTGGTTTTCACTATGATTCCAGGCTGTAACAGTAAGGTTACTGAGGAGCTGGGGAGGGGACATGGAAATAGGTCAAGTTGAATGTTGCAAACCTTACTGTTGTTACTGAGATTTAGTGATTCTTCTTGAATATGAACTCCTTGAAATGTTACAAGTCTTTGGGAACCTTTCAGAACTCTGAAAATGTTGATTCTGACAATTTTTTCAGTATTCTTATTGCTTTAGTGGAGGAGAGAATTTTTGAAAGTCCTTATACCACGGACCTCGTCCTACTGAGCACTATATGTTAGAATATATGGTTTCAGTTTTTGATGATCACAACTGTAACTCTGAAAGTATATATTATTGTCCCCACTTTAGAGCTAAGGAAGCAGATACCAATTTAATGGCTGAGCCAAAATCCAAATTCAAACCCAGTGTTTGCTTGTATCAAATGCTATACTTTTTTCCTTAAGTTCTACTGTTCTTGCACCAGGATTGTAATATCAGTTGAAAGACTATATGAGAAGTAGAGGCAGGTTCATATTTCTAGGAGCTGATAGGTTGGAGGAGGAAATTAGGAAGAATTATATTTGAGGTTCTGTTTCATTGTTTGGATCGAGAGTGAAAGTTGGGTTGCTGGCCAAGGTTATGTGTTTATCCACTATACTTGCTAAATTCACTTCTTATGTATAATAGTTGTTTATACTCTTAGGTTTTCTATATGAGGAGTCTGGCTCCATAAAACTGCAGGAATCTTCTTGTTCAGGGTTCCCTCAGTAGTGAGATGACCTACACATCTATGCTGATCCATTTTATTTTTGACTGGTGCACTTTTCCATGGAGGATAATGGAACAGGGTGGAGTTGATGCTTACTCCAGTGTTAGTCTTTTGCTTATATCATCACTATATACAAGATACTCACCTAAGGCTTAAGGACACACATAGGTTCAAAGCAAAGTGATGAAAAAAGATATTTCATGCAAATGGTCATGAAAATAGAGAAAGGGTGTCCATGCTTATGACAGGCAAAACAGACTTTAAGACAAAACTTTCACAAGAGACAATGGAAAACTTTACATAATGATAAAAGAGTCAGTTCAAAAGGAAGAAATAATAATTAGAAATATACATGCATCCAACACTGGAACACTTAAATATATTAAGCACATATTATTAGATCTGAATGCAGAAATAGAAAACAATGTGATAATAGTAATAGGAAACTTCAATACTTCATTTTCCTGATAGATAGAACATCCAGACAGAAAATCAATAAGAACAAAATGGACTTGAACAACATTATAGACCAAATGGACCTAACAGATATATACAAAACATTCCATCCATTAGCACAGAATATATATTCTTCTCAAGTGCACATAGAAGATTACACAGGTTAGATCATATCTTAGCCCACAAAACTTGACTTAAAAAATTAAGAAGATTGAAATCATACAAAGTATCTTTCTGAACAAAATAGATAGAAACCAAAAATCAAGAGCAGAAGTAAAACTGGAAAATTCATAAATACTTGGAAATTAAATAACACACTCAGGTAAAACCAATAGATCAAAGAAGAAATAAAAGGGAGAATCAGAAAATATCTCAAAACAAAGAAATATTAAAACATAACATACCAAAACCTATGGGAAGTGGTGAGAGTAATATTAAGAGGTAAGTTTATAGAAATAAATATCTACACTAAAAAAAAGAAATATCTCAAATAAAGCTAATATTATACCTCGAAAAATGAGAAAAAAAGAATAACTAAACCCAAAGTTAGCAAAGGAAGGAATAATGAAAGTAGAACAGAAATAAATGAAATAGAGACTAGAACAACAGTAGAAAAAATCAGTGAAACTAAGAGTTGGCTATTTGAAAAGATAATCAGAATTGGCAAACTTTAGCTAGACTGAGGAAAAAGAGAGGAAAACTCAAAATCAGAAATGTAAGACGAGACCTTACACCTCATGCCACAAAAATAGAAATACTATAAGAGACTACTATGAACAATTTTATGCCAACAAATTGGATAACCTAGATGAAATGAATAAATTTCTAGAAATATACTAGCTACCAAATTTGAATCATGAAGAAATAGATAATCTGAATAGACCAATAATGAGCAAGGAAATTGAATCAATAATCAAAACCCTCTCAGGAAAGAAAAGTTCAAGACCAGATGGCTTCACTGGTGAATTCTACCAAAAATTTAAAGAAGAATTAATGTCTGTCTTTCTCAAACTCTTGCAAAAAATTAAAGAGGAAAGAACACTTCTAAATTTGTTTCACAAGGCCAGCATTACTCTGTTACCAAAGCCAAATAAAGACACCACAAGAAAAGAAAACCACAGGCCAAAATCACTGCACGATAGAAATGCAAAAATACTCAACAAAGTACTAGCAAAGTGAATTCAACAGCATGTTAAAAGGATCATACGCCGAAGCCAAGTGGGATTTATTCCTGGGAGGCATAGTTCAACATACAAAAATCAATAAATGTGATACACCACATTAACAGGATGAAGGATAAAAGTCATATGATCTTATCAATAGATGCGTAAAAAGCATCTGAAAACATCCAATACCTTGCCACGATAAAAACTCTTAACAAACTAGGATTAGAAGGAAATTACCTCAACATAATAAAGGCTATGTGAAACAAGCCCACAGACATCATAGTCAACAACTGAACAACTTCTTTCTTCAACAACTCAATGAATGAACAAGTGAAGCTTTGCCTCTAAGATTGGGAACAAGGAACAATTCACACTCTCACCATTTACGTTTGAAATAGTACTGAAAGTTCTAGCCAGAGCAATTAGGCAAACAAAAGCAATAAAAGGTATCCAAGTCAGAAAGTAAGAAGTAAAGGTATTACGGTTTTCAGATGACATAATCTTATTTGTGTAAATCACTAAGGAACTCCCTCAACTAATAAGCAAATTGGGATTTTTGTTCAGATCATCTATTATCTATTATTTGCTCACCCTAATAAACTCAGTAAAATAACAGGATACAAAATCAACATACAAAAGTTATTTGCATTTTTATGCACTAATAACATACTATCCAAAAAGTAAATTAAGAAAAAAACCCAATTTGCAATAGCCTCAAAAAGAATAAACTACTTAGAAATAAACAACTAAAAAGATAAAAGACTAGCAAACTGAGAAGTGCAAAGCATTGCTGAAAGCAAAAGGGATGCAAATAAATGCAAAGATATCCCATGCCCATGGATTGTAAGACTCAATAATGTCAAGATGTCCATGCTACTCAATGAAATCTATAGTCACTGCAATCCACATCAATATCTTTTTTAATTTAATTTTATTTTATTAAATTTTGAGGAAGATTAGCCCTGAGCTAACATCTGCTGCCAATCATCCTCTTTTTGATGAGGAAGACTGGCCCTGAGCTAACATCCGTGCCCATTTTCCTCTACTTTATATGTGAGACACCTACCACAGCATGGCTTGCCAAGCAGTGCCATGTCCGCACCCGGGATGAAACGGAAAGTGAGAAGTTAACTGCTGTGCCCCCAGGCTGGCCCCTCACATCAATACCTCAATGGCATTTTTCACAGAACCAGAAAATAATCCTAAAATTCAGATGAAACAACAAAAGATGCCTAATAGCCAAAGCAATTGTAAGAAAGAAGAATGCTGGAAGCATTCCACTTCCTGATTTCAAACTATATTACAAAGCTACAGTATCTAAGACAGTCTGGTACTGGCATAAAGACAGACATATGAGTAATGGAACAGAATAGATAACCCAGCAATAAAACCATGCATATGTGTAAATATATATACCTTTTCAACAGATCTTTGACAAGGGTGCCAAGAATATACAGTTGGGAAAGGATAAACTCTTCAATAAATGGTGCTTGGAACTGGGTATCCACACAGATCAGAATGAAATTGGACCCTTATCTTACACCGTACACAAAAATCTACTCAAGTAGGATAAAAATGTAAACATAAAACCTGAAACTATAAAAGTCTTAGAAGAAAACTTAGCAGGAAACCTTCCTGACGTTGGACTGATCAATGATTTCTTGGATATGACGCTAAAAGCACAGGCAACAAAATTAAAAATAGATGAATTGGACTACATCAAACTAAAAAGCTTCTGTACAACAAAGGAAAGAAGAGTGAAAAGTTGATCTATAAAATGTTAGAAAATATTTGAAAACTATATATTTGATGAGGGGTTAATATCTAAAATCAATAAATAACTAGTACAACTCAACAGCAAAAGTAGCCCAATTAAAAGAAGATTGGGCAAAGGACTTGAATAGAAATTTCTCCAAAGAAGGCATACAAATGGCCAATAAGTAGATGAAAAGATGCTCAACATCATTAATCATCAAGGAAATACACATCACAAACACAATAAGATATCACCTCACACTTGTTAGAATGGCTATTATTGAAAAGCCAAGCAATAAGAAGTGTGGGTGAGGATGTGGAGAAAAAGGAACATTTGTGCAACATTGGTGGGAGTGTAAATTGGTACAGTCCTATGGAAAACAGCATAGAGGTTTCTCAAAAAATTAAAAAATAGAACTAGCATATGATCCAGAAATCTCACTTCTGGGTATTTACTAAAAAGAATTGAAATCGGGATCTCAAGTAAGTATCTTCACTCCTATGTTCATTTCAGCATTATTAACAATAGCAAAGATGTGGCAACAACCTAAATTTCCATCAAGGGGGGCATGGATTTAAAAGAAAAACGTGGCCTATGCATACAGGGAATATTATTCAGCCTTCAAAACGAAGGAAATCCTGCCGTTCATGACAACATGGATGAAACTTGAAGTCATTATTCAAAGTGCAATAAGTCAGTGATGGAAGGAAAAATATTGTATAATCCCACTTATGTGAGGTACATAAAATCAACACACTCATAGAAGCAGAGAGTAAAATACTGGTTTTCAGAGGATGGATGAAGGGGGAATGAGGGATAATTATTTCATGGTTCTGGAGTTTCAATATGGGAAGATGAAAAAATTCTGGAGATGATTGGTGGTGATGTTTGCACAGCAATTTGAATGTACTTCATGCCACTGAACTGTACACTTAAAAATGGTTAAAATGGTAACTTTTATGTTATGTATATTTTATCACAATTAAGAAAAACTACCATTGGAGAGGGAAAGACTGTGAGTCAGGTTGGCAGCGAACAAAGCAGCAAATTGTTAACTGTTAGGATAGAGCTTAAGGCATGGCTTCCCTTTCTGGTTCTGGACTTCAGAAGAATGTGAATTCTGTTTCAAGGTGATGGATTATAAAAAGGAAAGTGATTCTTTGCAGGGTTCCAGCCAGTTCTTTATCACCTCAGAAGCTGAGGGAGAGAAGATTGTAGTGGAGCATCCTTTCTCTAACGTTTCTATTCTCTACCTCTGGATGTCTTTATACATGCGTGCTCAGCTGAGTGATTTTTCTCAATATCTACTGTGTGAAAGTGTGGTACTTTACTGTAAGTCCTCATGAATTTCTCTCTCTGTGGAGTAGAGAGAAAAGCTATATTCCCCTGAATACATTCTGAGAATCTGTCGTCTAAGAACTCACCCCAAAGGAAGTTTATATGTTTATTACTTTTAAATTACTCAACCATTGGTAGCTACAAATCCTGCCGTCTAACTCTCCTTAGTTTCCCAGGGTAAGCTGGCACATAACTTTGAAGACTAGCATTTCCATTCTCAGGGCAAACATATCACTTAGAACAGTCATGTTTTCAGAGAGAAATCCATTCTATGAAACCCTTGCTTAGAGCTAAATCCACTCCATAATCTATGCTGGGGTTTCCTACCACAAAATGAGCAGCAAAGCGCTATAATGAAGCTTTCCAACTCACTTTACCCAAATCTCATCCTATACTATAGCCAAAGAAATAGGTTTAACCAAAGCTCAACTGCATTTCTAAAACTGGCCTCTAATGATGTTTCTGGTGCCACGTGGGAGTAAATGAAAGACGTTGGCTGGCCATTCAGCAAAGGCTACCCCAACAGAGCCAATTACTAATCTCCTGAGGACTTTTGAGATCAATGCATTACCAAATCCTGTACTTCATGAAAGTGTATTTAAACATTTCTCTAGAGTCAGTGAAGAAAATCACAAAGAAGGAACGTTAAGTAAATGACAGCAAGAGAGTCAGGTACCAACAAGCTGAAGATTTGTTTGGGACACATTGCTCACTGGGTTAGAAGGAGGGCTTAAATCAGGAATAAAATGAGTTCTCTCCACATTGCCCATGAACATTTTTGGAAACAAAAATGTGGCAGAATTGATTTAAGAAAACAGTGTCTAAACAAGTGGATTTGATTTTTGTATACATTTTGTAGTTCCATACACTAACTTTTCCTGATTTGAATAATTTTTCACTGTTCCCACTGTTTTTAATTTGGATTGGATATAGTTCTAAGACATCTGAAAAACTAGATATATTTGGAAGATGTATTTATACCTTCATAGGAAGCCAAGAAAGTGAGTGGAAATTAAATCTTAGAGCTATCAAAGTTTCTTTAATAAAAGAGGTCATTTTTTGAGAAAATCCAGAGCAACAAATGTGAACCAAAATAAACTAAAATGTTCAAGATTGGGAGAGTTATCTAGGGAGATAAAAATTTCAGTGTCTCACTTGATAGCTCTTGGAGTCTATTTGCAGCTGGGGGGCATATGCCGTGAGATGAAGAAAGAAATGACTGGGTTCAATATGAAAAGTGAGGAATCCACAATCTACTAGATCAAGGTCAGTGATACATCTTTCCCCCAAATTTTAATCTGATTAACTTAATTTAGCCAAGTTATTTTCATTGAAATAGTTTCTGTAGTTGTATTCTGTGAATTGAAGGTTAATCTTTTTCTCTAAAAATGAATTTGGACACAATGACGGCAAAATATCAATAGAAAATGGGTCCGGGCCCCATGGAGGAGTGGTTAAGTTCATGCACTCCACTTCCGTGGCACAGGGTCATGGCAGTTCAAATCCTGGGAGCAGACATGGCCCCACTCATCAAGCCATGCTGAGACGGCATCCAACATGCCACAACTAGAAGGACCCACAACTAAAAATAGACAACTATGTACCAGGGGGCTTTGGGAGAAAAAGGAAAAATAAAACCTTTAAAAATAATTAGTAGAAAACTTTATCTGTGAGATTGCCAGACAAGACACTGTTGAGAACTACTGTCATTTTACAACATTGAAGGTAAGATTTATGTCTCATTAAGGAGATTGATTCTTTAGATTTATGTTTGTAATGCTTTGAAATTATTTCCCCCTTTCAGGACTTCCACATTGCCACAATGAATTTAGAATTTGTGAATTAAATCTATTAAAAATGACCAACAACATAGTCACCATCTATTGGGGCCATTGCTAGAGAAGAAACAACTCAGAGACTGAGCTTTCTTGAAAACTAAAGACAGCTTTCCTCACCGTTATTGAAGGTGAGAGATCACAATGCTGAATTCTGTGTTCATAAACTTTTGAGGAAAAATATGTGCTTATGTTTTTTGGCAGGGAGAAAAAAGAAAAATAAGGGGAGAGGAATAGAATATCTTATGATCTTTTGCAACAACAACATACACTCACTCTTGAAAGACTAGGTACAGATCCTTTCAAATACATATATATATATATATATATATACACACACACACACACATACATACATATACACACATATACATATATTCTTGTATACATTCAATATTTCCACCACTTAGAAATTAGATTTCAAGTTCATCTTAATTGTTTAAACTTATGCCAAAAAGTAAGATTGTATCATTTTAGGTGACCCTAACATTTTTGTATTGTCAATAGGAAACTCAGGGTGACTTCATGACTCATTTAATTCCAATTGTAAAAGGTGAGTAGAATAATATATCTAATCCAGAGCATCTTTCTATATTCCACGAAAGATCAACTGCACAGAAAATTCACTCGAGAAATATTGAGAAAGTTTCAAGGAAATTTGCACCATTTACATGTCCACATTCAAAGATGTGGAAGGAGTGAGCATCAAAGAGTCATGTCTAGCTGCACACAACATCTGGGGCTGTTGAGTGAATACTGCTCACAGAGCACTTATAAAGATAGTTCCTTGGTATTTTGAATGGAAAAATCTCCATCTGCAGCTGTCTTTATCTGTGTGTCCATGGAAATTTACTTGACAGAAAAGAATAATGGCTCATAGGACACAGCTGATATAGATACAGACAGGCTTGGTACTTTTATATCTAATACACAGAAGACATTTAAAAGAATATTGTCTTCATATACCTATAAATATTCATGCCAATAGAAAAGTATAACTTCAAAATAATTATTATGGATCAAATTTGTCCCCGAAATTGAAATATAGCCATCTGCAAGACTTTTACAGCCAGAAAGTTTGGAAGTCAAACATTCGTAATAACACCCTGCTTGTATTCTGGTGTTTGCAAGGTATTGTCACTATTTAATTAATACGAATTAGGAAAAAATTAACCTCCTTCCGTCCTTCTTTACAACTATCTGCAAAATGCCAGAGGTGAGTGGAAGGTGTGGCTCCATCAATCTGAAAGATGAGAACTAAAGAGATGATTGAATATTTTAAACTAAATTAAAACTATCACTCAGAAATACTGTTATCTTTCCAGATGGATCATGTGCTCACAACCCAAGATGAATCAATGGAAAAGAAAAAATGTAACAGAATTCATCCTGCTGGGATTGACCCAGAATCCAGAACTGTGGAAACTCTTATTTGCTGTGTTTTTAATCACCTACTTGATCACATTATCAGGTAACCTGCTCATTTTGATCATCATGTATATCAGCCCAGCCCTGGGTTCTCCCATGTACATTTTTCTGTTCTGTTTGTCCATTATAGATTGTTTCTATTCTTCTTCCATAGCACCCAAAATGATCTTTGATTTGATCTCTGAAAAGAACACCATATCCTTCAATGGCTGCATGACTCAGCTCTTTGCTGAACATTTCTTTGCTGGAACTGAGATTGTATTGTTAATTGTCATGGCCTATGACCACTATGTAGTCATCTGTAAGCCCTTGCACTATATGAGCATCATGAGAAGACCTGTGTGTGATTCCCTGGCAGGAATGGCTGGGGTTTTAGGGTTTCTTCATGGAGGGATCCAGATTTTGTTCATGGTCCAGTTACCATTCTGTGGCCCCAATGTCATTGACCATTTTATGTGTGATTTAATACCTCTTTTGGGACTGGCCTGCACAGACACTCACATTTTAGGGCCTCTGATTGCTGCCAACAGCGTGTCACTCTGTTTGCTCATTTTTTCTCTGCTGGTTGTTTCCTATGTCATCATCCTATGCTCTCTGAGGACTCATAGCTCCGAAGGTCATCGCAAAGCCTTATCTACCTGTGCCTTTCATGTCACTGTTGTCATCTTATTCTTTGCACCTTGTTCATTCCTGTACCTAAGACCCATGAATTCCTTCCCCACTGACAAAGCTGTGACTGTGTTTTGCACCATAGTAACTCCTTTGTTGAATCCTTTGATCTACACCCTCAGAAATGCAGAAATGAAAATGCCATGAAAAAACTCTGGGGGCAATTAATGAAAACTGGAGAGTAATAAATCTTGTGAATAGAATATTTAGGCAAAAAAATCTAGTGATATTTTGTATAGATTTATTCCCTCCCCTAGTTGATTACACTTGGGACAGTCAATTATCCTGGCTGGATCAATTTCATTCAGGATCCCTCATGTTGTGGGCAGGGCTGACATATCCATTAGGGCACAGTAGGCATGGTGCACAGAGCATATGATAGTTTTAGGAGACCTTGAAATGTGTTAATATCTTTTAAAATAAGACAAAATGAATATAACCCAAGTTAGACTTGGAGTATAGTCATCTTTATACCAATGCAGTCATAAAACAGAATTTTTAATATTTTTGTGTAGGAAAGGATCCATGAGGACAAATGTACCAAAGGCCCACAAGTCATAACATTGCCCTGATTGTGGGTATGAAACAGATCAACAGCCATATTCTTGAACCCTCTTTATACCCAGCACTATAGCTAGAATGAAGTTTTATTTTAAAAAAGAAAAAAAAAACTATGTATGGAAAAAGTTTAGAACAGTAGGAGAAGAGCCTTCAAAAAGTACTTTTAATGGAAATATGCTTTTTTTTTTTGAGGAAGACTAGCCCTAAGCTAACATCTGCTTCCAATCCCCCTTTTTTTGCTGAGGAAGACTGGCCCTGAGTTAATATCCGTGCCCATATTCCTCCACTTTATATGTGGGGTGCCTACCACAGCATCGCTTGCCAAGCGGTGCCATGTCCGCACCTGGGATCTGACCTGGCGAACCCCTGGCTACCAAAGCAGAACGTATGCACTTAACCCCTGCACCACCGGGCTGGCCCCAGAAATATACTTTTTCTTATCTTCCTAAGTTTAGGAGGTTTATATGTCCTCCCACCACAGCAAGACTTTTTTTTCTTTTATTTATAATCTGAAGAAACGTGCATTTGCATGCTAAGGTACTTATAAAAAATACATCTCCACCATTCCCTGTGGCATACAATCATCTACAAAAAGAATTAGAATCAGAATTGGCTGGTGCAAAAGAAATATAATTGAGAAAGTCTGTAGGGTAAGCAGAAAATATCTATACATTAAAGTCATGTTTTAGATATAGCCAAAGGAAAAGAAGACTCTGAAAACAAAACAGCTTTTATAGAAAATTACCAGTGATGTAAGAACAAGTTGATGTCATGGAACTGGAGAATGATCACAAATTCGCATTACAGAATTGAACCCATATCATGAACACAATGAAATTCTAAGAGCTTTAGAATGGAAGCTTTGAAGTCAGAGATTAACAGGTTTGGATCAAGTGGCCTTGATTTCTCATCTTGTCTCCAGCTTTAATTAGCCTTGTAAATGTAAGCAAGTTGCTTCACCTCTCTACCTGTTTTTTTTTTAATCTATAAAAGGGAGATAAAATTACGTTTCCTTTAGTTGTAAGAATTAAGCAATTTAAATTGAAAAAATGAGTCAGCTGAAAAATAGTGAAAATTTCTGAGATGCTATATAGCTTTCAGAGATGTCACCAGTGCATAAGGTATCCTGGGACTACCGTTCATGACAGAAGACCAAGAACCCTGCCACTGTCTTTCATTAAGCATGATCACAGGAGGACCAAGCATGTGACCCAGCTTCACTTCTCTTCAAAATATGTCATTATTGCCATCCACTCACAAGTAGGGGCAGCATAACAGTGAGTAATTATCTCAGCAATGAAAGCTATTGGGGCTAATGATCAGGTCTCTGGAGACCAGGAGCTAGCCCATCACCAGCTATCTATTCTGGGGTTAAAATGCTCTTAAATCTCTCTGCGGTTACAAGTGGCAGAGACGGTCGGAGCCACTGTGAGATGTCTACATAGAACTAATTTCAAAACCTCTCATTAATGATGAATTCTATCCTGACTAGTCCTCTAGAAGAAGGAGGAGAAGGGAGAAACCAGTGCTGTAAATAAAAAAACTATCTCTGTAAAGAGCTTGTGATTCCCAGGGAAAAGCTCAGAAACCTGTTTGTAGGAGGAGATTTCTTACTCAGGGATTTGAATATCATGTGATGCTGATATTTCTCATGGTCTCAGAACCTTATATCAGGTTAGATCTCACCTATATAAGAACCTTTAAAAAATGGATGTTTTGCTTTATGTCATTCCTGTGTGTGACTACCTTGTAAATATATGCAAGCAACAGTCTGTTTAAAAAATCAAATTTATCTTTTAAATATCTAGTTGTAGTTCCCAAGAATGATGGAATGAAATTGGACAATGTAAAAATAAGGATAATGAGGAGGAGGAGAGGAGAGAGGATCATAGCTAATGTTAATTCAGCACTTTTTGTGAATAAGTCTTGACCTAAGCACTCAGTTTATGTATTTTGAGGCAGCTAATTTCTGACCTTAGATTCTTTCTGTCCTTAATTTATTTGAAGCCTATTTGGACATAATTCTGACCTACTCATAGGATGGTGTGAGCATCAATAAAACAATGACAGTACAAATATATTATGACAGGCTTTTTTGAGTGTTTGCAAAGTGCTTTATATTCTTTCTGTTACATAATTCTCACTGCAGCTCAATAAATGCAGTAATGTGGATATTCAAATTACATAAATTAGGAAACCAAGGGATGGAAAGATTAATTATATTGCTGAAGATCAATTAGGCAAAACATACGGAATCAGAATTCAAATCTGAGCTAATCTGACCTAAAATCTTTGTGCTTTAATGAAACCTATTTTGCACCCCCCTTAATATAAACAGTTAAGAAGTTAAATTTCTTACATTCCTCTCTAATCTTTGTAACTCTATTCTTGAAACCCTTTCGCCTTCATTGTTTAAACCAATTTCATGGTAGACTTGCTTCATAGATAGGCCAGGCTGAAAACATATGAGTTGGAAAAGAACTGGCTAGTGACTAGTCAGTAATATATAACTCCATGAAACTTTTGCATTCCACATAACAGGGCGTTTCTTTGAAATTATTGTCTTCTCCATCTGCACTAGTTTGTACATAAAGAAGTAGCCTGTTGCTTATATCATGTTACTTTATTTTTTTTTTTTTAAAGATTTTATTTTTTCCCTTTTTCTCCCCAAAGCCCCCCGGTACATAGTTGTATATTCTTTGTTGTGGGTCCTTCCAGTTGTGGCACGTGGGACGCTGCCTCAGCGTGGTCTGATGAGCAGTGTCATGTCCGCGCCCAG
Organism: Equus asinus; assembly: GCF_041296235.1. Lineage (NCBI taxonomy): Eukaryota > Metazoa > Chordata > Mammalia > Perissodactyla > Equidae > Equus > Equus asinus. Next base: position 19,102,167 of record NC_091806.1, read on the forward strand.
GATTCGAACCAACGAAACACTGGGCCGCCTGCAGCGGAGCGCGCGAACCCAACCACTCGGCCACGGGGCCAGCCCCTATATCATGTTACTTTAATAAATAAAAACATTATTTAGCAAATATGTTTGATATGAAAGTGTGCTTACCCTATGATTGCCCATTAAAAACAAAAAAACAATCCACTTGAGGGAGGGGAGTTCAAGAGAAGTGAAACACTATTTTTTTAAGAAGCTCATCAGTAGCCACATAACAATGAGCTGCAGAATAAAAATCTTAAATACAGGTCTTCTCTTTTTACACCACAGGTATATTTTCAGCAGTACTTAAAATTCAGAGGCTTACTCTATCTCTAGCCTTTATTCTTCTGTTTCCCTTTTCCCACTGGCAGGGAAGGGAGCTATCACTTGTTAGGCTTCTGTCAACCTGTCAGATACTATGCTTTTCATAAATATTTTCCTTTCATAAGGGCATAAACTAAGGATTTAAAAGCACATTTTTTGACAAGGAAATTGAAGATCAGAAAAGTTTATTTGCCTAAGATGCCTACTAAGCTGAACAAATAAATAATTTAGCCCCTGAGAGTAACTTTTAAGGCGGTAGAGGCTGAACCAAGTTTATAGAATAGAAGAACAAGGTTGAGGAGAGAAAAAGATGATGAGGACTAGAAGAATACCTACCAAAATGTTGATAGTGATTATCTGTAGGTAATGGCTTATAGGTGGATTTACACACACGCACACACACACACACCCTTCTATTTTCTTATTTGTTGCCCATCTTTATCTTATTTTCTAAATTTTAAAATAGATATGTTTTTGTGGGAAAAAAATATTTTACATAGTTTCCAAAGTGGAGGGGCCGGCTTGGTGGCGCAGCAGTTAATTTAGCACATTCTGCCCAGGCCTCGCTGGTTCGAATTCCAGGTGCAGACATGGCACCACTTGGCAAAGCCATGCTCTGATCAGCATCCCACATATAAAGTGGAGGACGATGGGCACAGATGTTAGCTCAGGGCCAGTCTTCCTCAGCAAAAAGAGGAGGATTGGCAGTGGATGTTAGCTCAAGCTAATCTTCCTTAAAAAAACAAAAAAGAACAAAAATAAAAACAAAATGGAGACACAATTACATTTGTAAACAATATTAGTAATAATTTTTAAATAATGTAGAAAACTGATGATATTTACTCATGTGTTATTCCAGCAGGTTGAAATTTTTCAAGAATAATTAGCAATCATACGTTGTTTGGGCCATTGATAATCAAGATTTGGACAACAAGTAATAAGACCACACTAGGATCAGATCTTTATGCTATTTGATATTTTAAATGTACTAAAAGTAAAGGTGCTTTTCAAATTTCAACTAAAGTAAGTATACTTTTTTAGAATCTCTTGTGATAGTGTTATGACAAGCTGGCAAAAAGATGGGCTATTTTTTAATGAGCCTCATCAGGATTTCATATTTTTTAGTTGATTGGAAAATTGGCTCAATTACACTTTTATAGCTAACAGCAGAAATAAACAAGTGTATAATTCAAGGTCTCAGTTATACTGCTATTATTCATCAAACTATCAAAATATGACAAATTGAAAGAAGACAATATTTTGTCCAAGAACTCTGTAACTTTTGTTTTTGTTAGACATAGAAGTTTGGAGATAAATTAATAATTATGTCTTGATGATACTCTGAATTTATTGTTTCTTGAAGACTGATTTTGAATACTTGTAGTAGAGAAATTGCTTTTCATATTAATTTCTATTTTTTCTTAGTGTAAAATGTAGATATGTTGCAACATGGTGAATTCCAGATTATTTGTCAAACAAAGGATAAGTTTATTGTAAATCATGGGAGCTATACGCTTAAAAGGGTGAAGCCTGGGCACAGACATGGTCAGAGTATGTAAAACCAGGAAACAAATGGAATGAACATGGGTCTACGTTTCAGATTCCACAACACTAGCGTCTCTTGGAATCCGAAACAGAATTAGGAAAACTACAAGGTCACTTTGTATCACTGGCCAAAAAATAAGTCATTCTACTCTAAGCGCAGTATATATTTCAAACTTCAAGGTAGGGTATATTTTGAAGCTGAGTTAAGATTTGCTCATAGATTAGCTATTAGATGAGAGAGAGAGGAGAGTCAATGATGACTATCAAATTTCTGGGGATGAAACAAAACAAAAGTCAATGAAGGACTAGGGTGGAGAATCTCTGCTGGCTAAAGAATAAGCATATAGCTACATCTTCTCAACTCACTAATCCTACAGAACATAATGGGAGCTGAGGTGGTACCTCCTGTCTCTCATTCAGAACACTATTAAAACCCATAAGCCTTAACAAATCTCTCATGCTTACATACTCCAAAAAACAAAAACCCTCCCTACTTGGTTTTCCCTACTCTTTCCCATCATTTCCATAAAATTATCTTTATGATAATCTTTTGGGGTTTACCTGATATACAAAGAGGGCACAATAAAATATGAACTTTGTGTTTTCAGAGAAAATACCCTCTCAGTACATGTCTCTTCCAGAAGAATTTCCAGGGAGTAAATCACTCCTTGAGGACAGGATTTAGTGTGATTCTATGCAGTGCTTTGCCTACAGAATCAAGGACTGTGTCTGGGTTGTTTTTCATGAAGAAATCAGCTTGAGTTTATTTATGGGATCTAGTATATTCTAGTTTTTTTTATTTAAGATTTTTTTATTTTTTCCTTTTTCTCCTCAAAGCCCCCCGGTACATAGTTGTATATTCTTCGTTGTGGGTTCTTCTAGTTGTGGCATGTGGGATGCCGCCTCAGCATGGTTTGATGAGCAGTGCCCTGTCCGCGCCCAGGATTCGAACCAATGAAATGCTGGGCCACCTGCAGTGGAGCATGCGAACTTAACCACTAGGCCACGGGGCCAGCCCCATAGTATAATCTGTTTTTGATGTGCCCTTTTGAAAAATCACATGTGCTTATTGTAAATGAAAAACAAACACAAAATTATAAATATAACTTCAGAGTAAAATCGAATCCAACCACAAAGTTAAGTATTGTGGTCATTTTGATACACCTACTTGTAAACACATCCCTATCCATACCTACAGAGGCAGAAATAAAGAACAAAAGTTTACAGTACTGGGCCAGATGTGGTTTCATTACCTGAGTTTTAAATTCATATTGTGTTGTAAATGCTTGCTATGACAACAAATATAGATAAATGTTATCTTTTTTAAAAAGGTAAACATAATCTGTATACCATGGAACATAAAATGGTGGAGGAATACATAACTTACTGGCATGAATCAGTAAATTTATGGGCTAACAAAACCAGGAAAACTATCTAATAGTATTACACAGAATTGTTGTTACATCTAATGAGATTTTTCATCCGTGTCTTTATTATGCTTCCTTCCAAAGCAACATTTTTAAAATTTCCTTTCACAAGGAAATTGTCAACAAAATTCAGCCCTTAAGCAGAATACCTGGGACAGCTGACCAGAGAACTCAAATAGTCCCAGTTAAAATGAGACATACGAATGGAAAGCAAACCAATTCATGGTAACAGGTAACTAAAGGAAGCATTTTACCAAGTGGATTAGAGAGAATCAAAGCCTCCTTGATGATATACTTAATAATGACTCTGGACTTTAAATAAATCTATGCAAGTGCATATCAGAGATTGATGATAAGGACACTGATAACAGAAAGATTACATGCAGAAAGCATGAACAAAATAAAATGTGCAGAGGAAGATTAGTAGATACAAAGGCACTGTGCATTTTGGCAAGATCAGACTTGAAGGCAGAAAGATCTGGATTTAAATTCTGGGTCAACCTTGGCTAAGTAACTCAGTCTCTGTGAATACAGTTTCATCATTTTTAAAAGCAAACCATGTCAACATTTTATGAGACAATATGAGATCGTGTCTTTAAAGTGATTCACACAACGCCTAACGCCAAGTCAATGCTCAATAAACTATACATCATTTTTGTATGTGTGTGTGTGTGTGAGAGAGAGAGAGCGAGAAGTCACATGTACACAATGTTTAGACATTTGTTTCAGAATTTCACAACACATAGTTTATTATATTTAATCATGGTTATGCTAATTTTAGTTTAAGTCTATTTTACACACTTTCATGATTTGAGTTCAGTCATTCCTAATTATATTTTCCTTGCTCTCAAAGTCTCAAGCTACAGACTTTTTCTGATATTATTGTACATAAAAATCACATGTAGCTGAACCATCAATAACTGATCTGATGAATATTCTGGAAAGCAGAGTTGGAAGACTAGGATAGTAACATTTCAACAAGGGTATACAGCTCATCATAGACTCTCAATACCACACATTGATGAAGACTCCATCTCAGACAAACATGACAGAGAGAGGCAATGTTTCTCTGCTATGCAATTTAGTGTAAACTGTTAAGAATAAATTAAACTCGTGTACAATCATTTGCCTGGTCAATAATACAGGACATAGGATGGATAAGACATAACGTCAAACATTCAAATCATTTTTGCTCTGGAAATTTTTGATGATCTCTCAGCTCTTAACATGACAATAAGAATTCTTACCAGGAATGATGGGTTATTTATTTCCCTACTGAACCTGTATCTTCCATCCACAATTGATTATTTTTTTCCAAAGATTATTCATGACAATTTTTACTGCTGTAATTTTCAGTGTATAAATCAAAGGGTTGGCCATGAGTGTAAAAATACAATAAAACACAGCCAAAATTTTGTCTATGGACAAATTAAATGAAGGCCACATGTAAATTAATCTACAGAGCACAAACAACAGGGTGACAACAGTGAAGTGGTGTCCACAGGTGGAGAGGGCTTTGTGTCTCCCCTCTCCACTGTAGGATGTCAAGAACTGCAGGATGACAAGTTAGGAGGCAGCCAGCATGAAGACATTTCAACAGGCACATCACACCACTGTTGGTGACCACCAGCAAACTGATGACATATGTGTTGGTACAGGCAAATTCCGGCAAGTGGTACAAGTCAGAGACAAAGTGGTTGATCACATTGGGCCCACAGAATGGTGACTAAAGGACCAGGAGGAGCTGAACCAATGAATGCAGGAAGTCTCCCAGCTAAGTCACCAATACCAGCAGGGCTCATAGATGATTGGTCATGATGGTCATGTAGTTCAGGGGCTTGCAGCCGGCCACGTAATGGTCATAGGCCATCACTATGATCAAAATGATCTCAGGTCTTCCCAATAAATGGGCAACAAAGAATTGAGCTAGGCAACCCTCAAAAGAAATGGCTCCCCCTTCATACAAGGTGTTAGCAATGAGTTTGGGGGTCATCCACGAGGAATAGCAAGTATCAGTAAAGGACAAATATGAGAGGAAAAAGTACATAGAAGAGCCCAAGGTGGGGCTGAAGACAATGGTGATAATGATAAGTAAGTTGCCCCAAGAGAGGCCAGGTAAATGACGAAAAAGCACAAACAAAACTTTCTGCACCTCAGGGTTTTGCAACAGTCCCAACATGAAAAGTTCTGTGATGTTTATTGGAATATCCATGAATCCTGAGACACAGCAAGTACTGGGGTAAAAAGACAATTTCCACAAAAAATTTGTTACTATCTCTTTCAAGACATTTCGAGAAATTGAGGAAATTAGCATTTGTGGAGTATAATTAACTCAAATCCTGAATCCCCAAACAAGGGCCCACTAATAATGTGAATCATTTTCTGTTTTTCTAATTAGTAATTTTGACAAAGTACAAAGTTAAATAGACAAAATAAACAGCTCCCTAAATATTACATCTCTTGCATTTTAACCAACAAGAATGATTTTTTTTATGTTGAAAATATCATTATGGAGTTTTCATAATAAAACATATAATTTTATTTATATATACATATAAAAGGTCAGTATATATCAACATTAGCATACTAACAATAATCAGATATGGGAAAATAATTTCCCTAAATACTTTTTACAATTGCTTCTTTAGATACACATTTTCAACTCGCAATTACACTTGTCAGTGCACATGGGCATCTCTTCAAAAATTGAATTCCTCATCTCACTTACTCCTCTTTCTATACTTCCTTGACCAGCCACCATAAACATGGAGTCATTCTTGACTTCTGCCTTTACTAGTCTATCTCATAATTCCAAAATTAGTCACCACATCTTATCGAATCTTGCCCCCTAAACTTCATCCATACATCCATTCGTTTATTTATTCCAAAACGATATTTGAGCACTCACCATACCCTAACCATAGTTCTCAGTGCAAGATTTAGATCATTTAGCAAAATAAGCTGATGGTTGTTCTAACAACGTCTTATGGGGCCTCCCATGCCTTATATCTCACCTAGACACCTACTTAATCATCCATAGGGTGGTCATAGTGATATTTATAAAATTCGATCATTTGATCATACCATTACTCAGTTTAAAATTTTATGAAGGCCCCCCTTTGTCTTCAAGATAAAATCTATGCATTTTAGCTTCATTAAAAGTCCCTGGACGCTACTGACTTATCCATGTTAAACTCCAGCTCCCAGTCCTGGCCACTACCATGTGTTTTAGGCATATTAAACTACTCAAAATTCCCTGATCAAGTCATGCTCACTCACATCTCATTGCCTTCCACATGCTATCCCCCTTGTCCGAACACACACTTTCACAATTCTACTGATTTATTCTTATACATCCTTCAAAACTGTGTTCAGGTATCATAACCACAAGGAAGGGGATCTCTTTCCCTACCCTAGGCTAGATTATAAGGATTTCTATTGTTTTCCTCTAACATTCAGATTTGAACTCTATCCTAGCTCTTTGTACACTATGTTGTATTGTTCTCCAACCACCTTCCCACCCTACTCCTGGAGTAGCTGGAAAGCAGGAATTCTTTGTTTAATATCCATATTGCCAGACCTAGAGCTGTGCCCAATGAGTATTTGCTGAATGAATAAAAAACTAAAACCAAAAAATATAGGAAACTTACAATATCTGGATCTAAGGAGGTTGATAGCTTCTTACGAGAACTTTTATTAGTTGCTAACATGGCAGAGTGATAGAAACAATAGGATTCTTAACGGGTCATCTGGTCCATCTGGTCTTCCTTCCTCTGCTTTCAATGATGTATGTATTAAGTGACTAGATAGGATTAAAGAAAATTCCTGCAGGGAGAAAAAACTGCCGTGAGAAACTGGATGGTTTCATAATCTTGTCTTCTCTGATTTAGATATCTCCCACTGTGATAAGTGATCTGGGTTCAAAGACTGAATAAGGCATCTCATTTATTTATGGGCTACAGGAGACCTCTTGAACCATCACTTTCCATTGTCATTGCTAAAAAGCCATTAAGACCAGTGATTTTTGTGATGGTCTGGTGCAAATGTCTTTAATTTAAAGGTGCTAACATATTGACCTAGAAATATTAAGAAATCAGCCCAAGTCACAGAAGCTAAGTTGTGGGAGATTGAACACAGACCCCATGTCTTCTGACTCCCCAGGTTGTATCCTCTTCCTATACCATAAGGTGTCCTCTCAGAACCCAGATTACTCAGCTCATGCAGAGGACACAACAAATAGAAAGAAGAGAAAGTTGCTAGCTCTGCTTTTTACAAGCTGTGTATCAGCAGATCCTCTAAGGAAAATGGGAAAAAAGTAATTAGAATGTTCATGATGATTAGACGGTTTAGAAAATATTTAAAGGAGCAGGAACAAAATTACTCTCACCACTACCATCAAAAAGAAAAATTATCAACTTTCTAATGTTTTTTTCTTTCTTTCCTCTATATACAAATCTTCATTCACTTCTTCTCTGCACTTTGAAACTATACTATATATTTAATATATTATTCTGATTAATAGTATAATTTAAACATTTTCCCATAACTTTTTAAAAGCATTGCTTTTATTTATTGTATATTATTCTGTCAAGTAGATGTATCTAATAATGAGTCATAATTTCTAATTCCATGAAGAATCTCATTATGTATTAAGTTGTTTCTGGGTCCATAGGATAATTTCTCAGATGTATATACTGAACAGAGGGCTACAGATATTATAAAGATTTTTGATATTTCTCACCAAAGGGTCAGTCCTAATTTACAGAGCTATCACCAAAATGTGGTATGTACTTATTTCTTTCACCCTAGACAGTAATGGATATCAGGGTTTCCCTTTTTTTTTTGCACTAAATTTCATCTTTCCTTCTTAATTCACATTTGTTTGACTACTGGTGATATTGAACAACTTCCTATACTTTTGTATCCCATATATTCTCCTTTGGAAATTGTTAGAGCTATCAAGAGTAATTTAGAGTGCACTGAGAAGTACCTTTGTGCATAATCAATGTTTCCCAATCTTAGCTGCCTACATGGCAACTCTTGAGGTTTGTTGCTGAAACAGCAGTTGGAACCTGTGGAGAAGATTTTATGTCCATCTAATTGATCTTTCTGAATGTGTAACTCAGCACTTTCTTATCCATCATACCACTTTTATTATTACAATGAGACTGAAAATCAGGTTTTATTTTTCCCTTCATAGATGAAGAAATTAAATATCAGTGAAATTTATTCACATGCCTACTATCCCAAGACTAGTAAGTGGTAAAACAGAATTTGACCACAACTATATCCCATGCCAAACATATGCGTTCCATTTCATCATTCTATTAGGTTAGTCAAAATGCCTGAGAGCATCATAAGTCTTTCTTTCCTAAGTAGCACAATTGGATGGAAATAGTACTTTGACTGGAAGTCAGGAGGTCTGGGTTCTAGTCCTGACTCTGCCATAAGGTAACTGTGAAGTCTTTGGAAATTCACTTCATCTTCCAGAACCATAGTGTTCTCACCTGTGAAGTGAGGAAAGCTGGAGGTAGAGGAAAGGTTATCACCTATAACTCACTGCAACTGGTTGTAAACTGAACTTTTCCCTTGCATTTGTGAGCTACTGTTCTCATTTCATAAATCTCATGATAATCTGATAACTGGTTTGAATCCCAGCCTTTCCCCTTACTGATGGTGTGAACTTGAGCAGGTTTTTAACCTTGTAATAACTCTGTTTCCTATTCTGTGTTTTTTCTAAAGAAACAAAATCTATTTCACTCTTTCCCACAGTTATCTCCACAGAAATGACCCTCTGGGACATCTCTCATCAAGATCACTCCTTTAAATCCCTGGCCATCAACCCTCTGATTTAGGTCTGTGTATCCCCAAAGTTAGTTACCCCAGCAATTGCAAGTCTGAAAGAAGTATTCAAAAAAGTCTGCATGCACCTTGAAAGATGAGCTACCCAAAACCATAAAGAGAATATCACATTCAAATTACTTGTGAGACAAATAAAGTTGGAATTCATCTACAATTCCCTGGATTCATAGTAGGTTTGAAAGGCCCACTCACAATTTCAATGCCCCAAAATACCTTCCCCTAGTAGCTAGGGAGGAAACAGACCTAGCTACAACCTTAGCAATGAGACAATTGATCTTACATGTTCCATGTTTCTTGCAGACATAGCAACCTAAAGCACATAAAAAAAGCTAAAAGATTGGAACCCTTGGATCTAGGACTCCAAACATGTATTTCAGTCTCCTGGTTATACTGCAGTATCTTGGTATCTTGGTCATCAGAAGACACATTTTAAAGAATCCACCAACCCGGGAAACCTATAACCTCTGGTTGTGGTTTCAAGAGACTTTCTTCTAAATTGGGAAAGCCTCATTCATCCAGGCAAGATTTATATCAAAGTTTACTCTGTGGTTGCTTCTAGAAAAATTTTCTGACTTAAAGATGAGAGGGAAAGTCTCACCAAAATGATAGTGGGAAGAGAAGCGTTACCAGCAAACAAGAGGTTCTGGATAGGAGGAGTCAGAAAGAAAACAATCAAGGAATAGAGGTTGTTGTTTTTTTTCTTAGAGAGTGAAAACAAACATGTATTGATGTTTAATCCATTTCAGGCTCTGTACTAAATTGTTTGTATGCATTATCTTATTCAATCTCCACAATAATCCTAAAAAACAGGGGTGCTATCATTACAATGAAAATGTTGTATCAAAGAGAAGATAAGCAGCATGCTCAAGCTTATTGCCCACCATCAGGAGGTGACCCAGTTTGGCCTTTTATTGAAGCCATTTGAATACATATCATGGGTTTGAAAGGAATGATCCTGAAGTACTAGATGGTCAGTTGTAGTTGGCTGGGAAAACAGATTCCACCAGCAGGACTAGATGCTCAATCTGGATAAATGCTAGATTTAGGGCCAAAACTTCATTAAATCAGAACTTTCATACCTGGGACCTAGGATCCAAAGATACATTACATTGGGAAATCCAACCCCAAGAATCCCAAAGAGCGTCCTGTCCTTGTTTCTCTAAAGATTGGCACCTGACCTAATATCTTTTGCCAAGTCTTTTTTTTTTTCCTGCTGCTTCTCTCCAAAACCCCCCAGTACATAATTGTATATTCTAGTTGTAGGTCTCTCTGGTTGTGTCGTCCTCTTTTAAGAAGCTAGATGTAGAAGCACAGGTGCTCACCCTTAGTTTCCATTTATGCTTTGTTATAGAAAGGATTGAGGCTTAGGATGAAACACAAAAACAAAATTAAAAAAAAAAAAGCAACTCTGGGATTCTAACAGATATGAGTGACCCAATGAATATTTTATTTCAAAAAGAAAAAATATATGTATTACAGTGTTAACCCAGCAAATGAGCAGTTGAGAGGATTATATGACTGTGGTCTTCACAAACCTGGTCCCTTTCTGATAAGCTTTCATCTTGATGGAGTCCCACATCCTCAGTGGATCAGAAAATAACTCTTCCTAGAATAAAACCAAAGTCAGATTAAAATAGATTTGAGCTGTGAGAAAGTCTTAGATCCTCTATTCATTCACTCCTTCATTCAGTCAACAGCTACCACGTCAGGTAGTGGTAACTTGTTGGGGAGGCAGTAGATGAAATAAGCTTGGTCCCTATCCTCACACATCACATGTTATTCAGGTTGTGATAGAAATTTTCCCAAGAAATAGTACGAGCATGAGGAGGACCCCCCCCCCCAGCCAAGCTGGATGTCAAGAGTAGTAAACCACCATAAATCTACTCACAAATGCTAAACTCAGTTTCCTCAGAACCATGCAGTCAGTCTCACACTGCACAGAAACACTCAACTCTCACCGAGTCCCTTCCCACTGCCACCTCATGGCCCCTGACTGACAGCCCCTCAGGCCTCTTCATCCACCTCCCTGTGCTCCACCACTTTCTACACCCCATCCCAGCCCTCTTAACCTTGGATACACTTTATTACAAATTCTGCAATGCCCTTCTCTACGTCTAAGCTGCAACCCTGACGTGCAATTGTTGATTAGGGCTCATAAATTTCAACACACTGACCGTTGCTGATGCTTCTAGCTTCCAGACATAACAGTGAGAATCACAAACAAAGAAAGTGAAAAAAAAAATCCAAAGAATTTATTTTATAGAATGCTGCAGAATCTCAGAATAAGGTGCTATAGAATTGCTAGGTAAATCCATTGATCTTCACAGGTAAAGATGCCCGAAATATATTTTAGATTAAAAAGAAGCTGAATTTTTTAGGAAAGAGTTTTAGAAAATTCTGTATTGTCTGTCTTCTTGTATTCTTATGAAATTAAAGGAGCTGGCAGAGGAGAGGTGGAGAAACCATGCAAAAAAAAGTTTATCACAATTCCAAATGGGTAGGTGACTTGCTATGCTGGACTCATTGTCATTACTATATTGTTACTTGTTAATTATTGATGTCTTTTTTCTGAATTCAAACCCTAATATCAGGTATAAAGCAGAATTTTGGAAACTTTAATCAAAATTCAGAAAAGAGAAGAGTGGACTTAGGGTCATTACAGATAGGTTATTTCATTGTCTTTTTATGAAATGACATAAAATTTGAATTTAATAGAAAACATATCACCAATGAAGGAAAGTTTACTTGTACAGCCCAGTTGAAATAGTTGAATAATCTACAGATACACGGGAACAAACACCACAGAACACACTGTCTGCCCTTCAGGATCCTGGAAAAGACCAACGATAATTAACTCAGTCACGTTACTGTAGTAACCATGGAACCCATTCAGCCATGCTGGATGTGAGCTACTGACAGCCCTGCAAGAAAACAAACATTGATTGTAATAATTCACCTCATTTATAGTACCTTTGACAGTGTAAACCATTTTGCAATAAACACTTTTCACAAACTATTTAGCAAACGTATTCATTCAGCATTAAATATTAGAAATCTAATACATGTTTATATAATAGACAATGAGGGCTCAGAGAAATGGTTATTTACTCAGGATCATCCGGAATATGGTGGATGCTCAGACTTAATAACCAGGCTTTCTGACTTCAATCCAAGGTTCTTTCTAATTCACCAGAAGATATTCTTATTTGGGTTCCATTCAAGTTAATAGCTTACATTTTTTCTTTTCATCAATGCGTCTTTCTCATATTATCTCTTTCTTCTTCTCTATTATGTTTTCCACTTTTTCCAGCTTTACTGAGGAATAAGTGACAAATAGAATTGAACAATATTTGAAGTGCACATGGTGGTAACTTGATACACATGTACATTGTGAAAGGATTTCCATTATCTAGTTAATTAACACGTCCATGATCTCACATATTTATCTCACTTTTTTTGGCAAGAACACTTAAGTTCTACTCTCTTACTAAAAGTCAATTACATAATACACTGTTATCAACTATAGTCACTATGTCTCACATTATATGCTTCAATTTTACTCATATTATAGCTGAAAGTATGTATCCTTTTTACCAATTTCTACCTATCCCCTGCACCAGACCCTAGCAACTACTTTTCTTCTCTCTTTTTCTATGAGTTTGGTTTTTTTTGTTTTATTTTGTTTTTAGATTCCACATATAAGTAATGTGGTGCAATACTTCTTTTTCTGGCTTATTTAACTCAAGATCATGCCCTCTGGGTCCATCCATGTTGTCACAAATGGTAAGATTCCGCTCTTTCTCATGGGTGAATAATATTCCATGAACATATATACCATGTTTTCTCTATCCAGGTATCTATTGATGGACACTTACATTGTTTCCATACCTTGGACACTATGAATAATGCTGTAATTAATGGAGTTGCATATATCTCTTCTATATCCTGTTTTCTTTTGTTGTATACCAGAAGTGGGATTGCTGGATCATATGATAAGTCTATTTTCAATTTTTTGAAGAACCTCTATACTGTTTGCCATTGTAGCTGCACAACTTTACATTCTCACCAACAATGCACAAATGTTCCCTTTTCTCCACTTCTCTGCCAACATTTGTTTTGTCATTTATATGATACCGATTCTAACAATTAAGAGTTGCTATCTTGATTTACAATCCCCTGATGATTAGTAATGTTGATCATCTGTTCATATATCTGTTGGCTATTTGGATGTCTTCTTTGGGAAAGTGTCTATTCAGTTCCTCTTTCTATTGTTCAATAGGATTTTTGTTGAGGCCGGCCCAGTGGCATATGGGGTAAGTTTGCATACTCCGTTTCGGTGGCCTGGGGTTTCCCAGTTTGGATTCCAGGTGCAGACCTACACACCGCTTATCAAGCCATGCTGTGACAGGTGTCCCACCTATAAAAAATAGAGGAAGATCGAAGCAGATGTTAGCACATGCCAATCTTCCTCAGTAAAAAGAGGAGGATTGGTGGCAGATGTTAGCTCAGGCTAATCTTCCTTAAAAAAATGATTTTTTTATTTGTTATTGAGTTATATGATTTATTTAAATATTTTGGATATTAGCACCTCATCAGAATAAGATTTGCAGTTTTTCCCCAATTCTGTAGATTTCCTTTCTTTTTTTTTATGATTTCATTTGTTTTGCAGAAGATTTTTGTTTGATGTAGTCCACCCATTCATTTTCATTTTGTTGAGTCTACGTTTGGTGTAATATCCAAAAAAATTATAGCCAAAACCAATGTCAAGGAGCTTATCCCCTTTGTTTTCCTCTTGGGGTTTTATGGTTTCAGGTCTTACATTTAAGTGTTTAATCCATTTTCAGTTAATTTTATGAGTGGTATTTAAGAAAAGGGTCCGGTATCATTCTTTCCCATGTGGCTGTCTAGTTTTCACAACACAATTTATTGATGAGACTATCCTTTCCTCATTGTTTATTCTTGGCTTCTTTGTCATAAATTAATTGATCACTTATAAATGGGTTTATTTCTAGGATCTCTGTATCTCCATTGATCTGTCTGTCTCTTTTTACGCAAATAGCATACTGTTTTGACTACAATATCTTTGTAATATAGTTTGAAATAGGGAACTATGATTCCTCCAGTTTTGCTATTCTTTCTCAGGATTTCTTTGGCTATTTAGGGTCTTACTTTTTTCCATCCAAATTTCAGGACTTTTTAAAATATTTCTGAGGAAAATATCTTGGAATTGTGATAGAGATCGCATTGAATCTGTAGATTTCTTTGGATATTATGGACACCTTAACAATATTAATTCTTCCAATCCATGAACACAGAATATCTTTCCATTTATTTGTGTCATCTTTAATTCCTTTCACCAATGTTTTGCAGTTTTCAGTGTTCATATCTCTCACTTCCTTGGTTAAATTCATGCTACGTGTTTTATTATTTTTGTTGCAGTTGTAAATGGAATTTAGTTTTTATTTCTTTCTCCTAGTTCCTTGTAAATGTATAGAAATGCAACTGATTTTTGTACATTGATTTTTGTATCTTGCAAATTTATTGAATTTGTTTACTAGTTCTATGGCTTTTTCATGAAGTCTTTAGGGTTTTCTATGTGTAATATGTCATTTAAAAATAGAGAAAGTTTTACTTCTTCCTTTCTGATTTGGATGTCTTTTCTTTTTTCTTCTTGACTAATTTCTCTGTATAGGGCTTCCAGTACTATATTAAATAAAATAGATAAGGTTAGACATCCTGTCTTGTTCATGATCCTAGAAAAATACCTGTCATTTTCTCACAATTGAGTATGATGTTAGCAGTGTACTTTTCATATATGGCCTTTATTATGTTGAAGTACATTCTCTCTATACTAAATTTTTTTAGATTTTTTTTAATAATGAATGGATATTGACTTTTGTCAAATTCTTTTTCTGCCTCTTTTGAGGTGATCATATGATTTTTATCTTTTATTTTACAATGTGGTGTATCACACTGATTGATATGTGGATGATGAACCATCCTTGCATCCTGGAATAAATCCTACTTGACATGGTATGACATTTTAACATATTATTGAATTGCATTTGCTGTATTTTCCTGAGAATTTCTGTATTTAAGTTCACAGGGATACTGTGCATAGTTTGCTCTTCTTGCAGTGTTCTTTCCTGGTTTTGATGTGAAGATAATATTGGCTTCCTAAAGTGAGTTTGGAAGAGTTCTTTCATCTTGTTTTGTGGAAGAGTTTGAGAGGGATTAGTATTAATTCTTTCTTAAAAGTTTGGTAGAAATCACCTGTGAAGCATTCAGGTCCTCGGGTTTGGTTTGTTGGAAGGTTTTGATGATTGACTCAATCTTTTTGTTAGTAAAAGGTTTGTTCACACTTTCTCCTTCTTCATTATTCAGTCTTGGTAGGTTTTATTTTTCTAAGAATTTGTCCATTTCTTCTAGGATGTCCAATTTGTTGACATATATTTTTCATAGTGGTCTCTAATTTTCCTTTGGATTTGTGTGGTATCACTTGTAATGTCTCCTCTTTAATTTCTCATTTTAATTCTTGGAGTCCTCCATCTTTTTTCTTGGTAAGCCCAGCTAAGGCTTTGTCTATTTTATTGATCTTTTCAAAAAGTCACCTCTTAGTTTCAGAGATATTTGCTATTGTCTATTTAGTTCCTATCTCATTCTGTTATCCTCTGATCCTTGTTATTTCCCTCCTTCTACTAAATTTGGGTGTAGTTTGTTATTTTTGTCTAGTTTCCTGGTGTAAAATAATATTGGCCTTCTTTCTTTTTTCTTAATGTAGGCATTTATCACGATGATCTTCCCTCTTAAAACTGTTTTTGCTGTATCCCATATGTTTTGGTAACATGTATTTCCATTTTCATTTATCTGAAGATATTTGTTGATTTCTCTTCTGATTCTTCCTTGATCCATTTGTTATTCAGGAGCATATTGTTTAATCTTCAAATATTTGTGAATTTTCCTGTTTCCTTCACGTAATTGATTTGTAGTTTCATACCACTGTGGTCAGAAGAAAACATTGATTGATTTCAAACTTCTTAAATTTATTAAGACTTATTTTGTGGTCTAACTATGACATGCCTAGAGAATGCTCCATGTGCACTTAAGAAGAATTTGTATTCCCCTGCTATTACATGGAATGATCTTTAAATCTCCGTTAAGTCCATCTGGTGTAATGTATACTTTAACTCCAATGTATTTTTATTGATTTTGTATGTGGAGACCTATCAGTTGTTGAAGGGGGGTATTGGAGTCCCCTTTTATTATTGTATTGCTATCTATTTCTCCCTTCAGAACTACTAGCATTTGCTATGTGTGTGTGTGTGTGTGTGTGTGTGTTCCTATGTTGGGTACATAAATATTTAGAAATGTTATGGACAGCTCATGTTCAACAAAAGAATCAAGAACATACAATAGAGAAAGAAAAGTCTGTTCAATAAAGGGTTCTGAGAAAACTGGAGAGCCGCATGAGAAACAATGAAAGTGGACCATTATCTTATACCATACACAAAAATTAACTCAATATGGATTACAGACTTGAATGTAAGACCTGAAATCATAAAACTCCTAGAAGAAAGAAAAGGCAGTTCAATAGGCTGCTTGACGTCAGTCTTAGCAATATTTTTTGGGATATGTCTCTTCAGACAAGGGAAGCAAGAGAAAAAATAAACAAATGGAACTATATCAAACTAAAAGTCTTTTTCATAGCTAAAGAAGTTGTCAAAAAAATGAAAAACAACTTGCTGATTGGGAGAAGATATTTGTAAATGAATAATTCGATAAAGGGTGAATATCCAAAATGTATAAAGAACTCATACAACTCAGCAACAAAAAAAGCAAAAAATCCAATTTACAAGTGGGCAGAGGATTTGACCAGACTTTTTTCCAAAGAAGATATACAGATGGTCAACAGGCACATGAAAAGATGTTCAACATCTGGGGCCAGCCGGTGGCATAGTGGTTCAGTTCATACTCTCCACTTCAGCAGCCCAGGGTTCACAGGTGTGGATCCTGGACACAGACTTACACTCTGCTCATCAATTCATGCTGTGGAAGCATCCCACATACAAAATAGAGGAAGATTGGCACAGATATTTGCTCAAGGACAATCTTCCTCAAGCAAAAAGAGGAAGTTTGGCAATAGATGTTAACTCAGAGCCAATCATTCTCACCAAAAAAAAAAAAAAAAAAAAAAAAGACGTTCAACATCACTAATTATTATGAAATGCAAATAAAAACAGCAATGAGATATCATGCCTGTCAGAATGGCTATTATTAAAAAAGACAAGAAATAACAAGCATTGAAGAGCATGCGGATAAAAGAACACTTTTACACTGCTAGTTGGAATGTAAATTGGTGCAGTCACTATGGAGAACAGTGTGGATATTCTTCAAAAACTTAGGAATAGAATTACCAGGTAATCCAATTATTCTACCTCTGGGAATTTATCCAGAGAACATTAAAACATTAGTTCAAAAATATATATGCACCCCAGTGTTCATTGCAGCATCATTCACAATATCCAAGACTTGGAAACAACCTAAAAGCCCATCAATGGATGAATGGATAAAGAAGATAAAGTATGTATATATACAATGAAATACAACATAAAACGTATGAGATATTGCCATTTGCAACCACATGAATGGACCTTGAGGGTATTATTCCAAGCAAAATAAGTCAGATGGAGAAAGACAAATACCAAATTATTTCACTTGTATGTGGAAGATAAACAAACACAGATGCAGAGAACTGATGGGTAGTCACCAGGGAGAAATGGGGGTAAGAAGAGAGCAAAAGGGGTAAAGATGCACATGTGTGCCTTGAAGAATGGTTACTAGTCTTTTCGTTGGAAACATGATGTAGTCTATGCAGAAGGCAAAATATAATTATGTACATCTGAAATCTATACAGTGTAATAATTAATGTTACTAAAAAATAAATATTTACAAACGTTATATCCTTTTGTTGGATTGACACCTATATCATTATGTAAAGACCTTTGTCTCTTATTACAGTCTATGGTTTAAAGTCTACATTGTATGATATAAGTATAGCTGCTCTGCTTTCTTTTGTTTTCCAGTTGCATGGAATTCATTGCATTCGATAGCTCTGTCCTATTAGGGGATCCCCATGACACATTTCTATTCCTGAATTGCTTGTTTCCTTTTTCTCTACCTCAGGGATTCATCTTCCCACTATAAGTCTTCCCTTTCAAAAAAGTCATCTGCACTGTTTCTTTATTCAATTATACCAATATACATTCCAGATTTATTTACCAGTCTTGCAGCTTCAATAAGTATTATATGACAAATGTTCAAAAACTCTGTAGAGAATTCAACTTACTAGTTTACCTCCATCATTTCACTATTACGTTCACAACTCTTGCACCACTGCTAAAACCACTCAGAGATTCTGAACTCAAACAACTTGTATTCTAAGGCTGATTCTTAAATTTTGAATCTCTAATTCAGTATGTTGTGCATTTGGGTGACAGAGAATGCCCATTAATCCTCAAATAAATTCTCCTTTTTCCTTGAGCAGTTTGAGTCATTTCTGTTTCTCACAAGCAAAACATTCTAAGACATAAGCCTAAGACAAAACTAAACATATAGCAACAACAAGCAAGCTCAAATGCAATTAATACTCAAAAAACACAACTGAAAAATATTCCATTCACAAAAGCCAAGAGATGTTTTAAAATAAAAAGCACTTAAATATCTAAAATAATTATACAGATAAAAGCATAAAAGTACTGGGGAATACAAGAGAACACATGTAAAAATTGGAAAACTTTTACATCCACTACACAAAAAAATCCTTACAAAATCATGGTCAGTCGTAAAATTCAATATAATGAAGATTTCAACTGTCTCTGAATTGATCTACAAATTTATGCAACCTCAATCAAAATCCAATGAATTTTTATTTGTGATTTGATTACATTACTCAAAAGGTAATCTTCAAGATAGATATTCTAAAATAGCTATAAATATAATAGAATATAATACTAGAGATGACAGCATCACAGTGGCATAAGACGACCCTCCATTTTTCTCCCTTTTTTTAAACAACTAATTAGGTATCAATCATGAGCAACAGGGCCTCTGTGAGAATTATGGGATCCAGCACCATTTGCCAAGTGACCAAGGAGGAGTCTTACTTATCTGTATCCAGTTATAGGCAGGCAGACCTTGACACGGGCTGCCGAACCAGCAGAGCAAATAAACGTGCCTTAAGCCTGTTAGGTCATTCTTGGGTAAAGCTGGAGATTGCTGAATAGGGCAAATACTCACCAATGAAAGGGATGTGTAGTAGTCCAGCCTTCCTGAGAAGAGATTCCAGCATGATCTTGGAACAATAATAAATATGAGTGTGTATGCAGTGAGTGCAGATGGTAAGAAATTTACCAGCACCACTTATGCCCACCTGACACAGCATGGAGCTGAGCATTTCTGACAGCAACCTATCCCTCAAGGAAAGTGAAATTAGTGAGTAACTGCCTGGCTAACACAGCTGTGCAGGTTAGTGCTGGAGAAACCTGTTTCTCTCCAGCCACATCCAGAGTACTGAAGTGGGACTTCCATAACTAGGAGGACCTCCATAACTAGAGATCTGGAAAGAGGCTGATAAGAATATTAAAGGGCACTAAAGAGAGTTGTTTGCTGCTGACAGTGCTCCAGACTTCAAAGAAAGCCCACCCAGGATCTTATAGGAGCACCTCACTGGAGGATCACCCTATGGGGCCTGGGCACTCTACATCACCTCCCAGTCTACAGCCGGATCCTTGTGCACATTCCCGAGAGGGGTGGCAAGAGAAATTCCTGGAAAAAGAATGATATCAGAAAAACAGATGAGGATCTGTAGGTAAGACAGAAATCACAAACTCATGCTATAGCACCACCTTCTGGAAATAAAAAACGATATTTCAATCAGCCAGCCTGGTAAATTGTAAGAACCAAGAGGAGACATACTATTTGGAATTCTGCCACAAGAGGGAGCAAGAAATGTGGAGCAGATGTATTAATGCAGAGAGAAAATCTCAGATATAACAGGATAGCTTACCCCATCTGAAGGCAACTAGTAAAGATTTAAAGAGAGTCAAATACTTAAAAATCAAAAGCAGCAATGCAACACTACAAGGAACATGAAAAATCAAGGAAATATGTCATCACCAAAAGACAACAATAATTCTCAAATGACTAAGTGCAAAGGCATAGAATCTTGCAATCTAGCTGATAAGGAATTCAAAATAGCTATTTGAAGAAATTCAACAATCTACAAGAATACACACATAAAAAGTAAAATCAGAAAAATAGTGAACAGAATCAGAAATTTATCAAAGAGATATAAATCACTTAAAAAACAAATTCTGGAGCTGAAGAATTCAATGAATGAGTGGGAAAACACAACAGAGATATATGCAGCAGAATAGATCAAATGGAAGACAGAATAAGTGCTCTTAGAAGACAGGAACTTTGAATAACCTAATCAGAGGAGAACAAGGAAAAAAAAGACTAAAACAATGAAGAAAGCTTATGAGATTCAATCAAATGTATAAATATGAGAATAATCAGTGTTCTAGAAGAAGAAGAGATTGAGAATGGAAGAGAAAGTTCATTTAAAGAAATAATAATTGAGAACTTCTCAAACTTTGGAGGAGACTTTGACATTCAAGTTTAAGATGCCAATAAACCACGCTATTTATGTAATGTAAAATCACCTTCTCCAAGACAAATAATGAAACTGTCAAAAATAAAATAGACAGTATACTAGAAAAAAAAAAGAATTGTAATTCACAAAGGAATGCCAATTAGGCCATCAGCAGATTTCTCAGAAGAAATCCTATAGACCAGGAGAGTGTGGCAGAACATATGAAATGTTTTGAAAGAAAAAAATAATCAGCTAGATATATTACACCCAGAAAAGTTATCCTTCAAAAACAAAGGTGAAATACTTTCCCAAACAAAAGCTGTACCCTCCTTTCAAGAAGTGCTCAAAGGAACCCTAGAGCTGAAATGAATAAATGCTAATTATTGACATGAAAACATAAAAATGTATACAAAACACTGGTAAAGCTAAATATGCAGTAAATATAGAAAACTAATTCTACAGTAGGATGATAAGTAGATTATAACCACTTACCTATATTATAAAGGTTAAAGGAAAAAAGTATCAAAAATAAGAGCAGATACAAAATGGGTAGGATAAAGCACACAGGAAGAGAAAAGCAGGAAAGCCAGATAATGAGCAACAGATTGACAGCTTTAAGTCCACATGCATGAATAATCACTCTCAATGTAAACGGATGGAACTCTCCAATAAAAAGACACAGAGTGGCAAAATGGATTAAAGAACAAGATCCAACAATTTGTTGCCTCCAGGAAACACACCTCAGCCTCAAGGACAAACACAGGCTTAGATTGAAGGGGTGGAAGACAATACTTCAAGCTAATAGCAAGGGAAAAAAAGCAGGTGTTGCAATTCTTATATCAGACAAAGTGGATTTCAAAATAAGACAGGTAAAGAGAGACACAGAGGAACAAACATAATGATCAAAGGGACACTTCATCAAGAAGAAATAACGCTTATAAATATCTATGCACCCAACATAGGAGCACCAAGCTTCATACAGCAACTATTAACAGATCTAAAGGAAGATGTTAAAAACAACACAATAATAGTAGGGGACCTCAACACCCCACTCACATCAATGGACAGATCAACCAGACAGAAAATCAACAAGGAAATAGTGGAGCTAAATGAAAAACTAAAACAATTGGACTTAATAAACATATATAGATCGCTTCGTCCTAAAAAAGCAGAATACATATTCTTCTCAAGTGCACATGCAACATTCTCAAGGATAGACCATATGTTGGGAAACAAGGCAAGCTTCTACAAATTTAAAAAAATTGAAATAATAACAAGCATCTTCTCTGATCATAATGCTATAAGGCTAGAAATTAATTACAGGAAAAAAGCTGAGAAAGGCACAAAGATGTGGAGACTAAACAATACACTACTGAACAATCAATGCATCATTGATGAAATTAAAGAAGAATAAAAAAACCTGGAAACAAATGAAAATGATAACATGCCATACTAACTCATATGGGATACAGCAAAAGCTGTGTTAAGAGGAAAATTCATCGCAATACAGGCAGATCTTAACAAACAAGAAAAATCCCAAATAAGCAATCTTAAAATACACCTAACTGAACTAGAGAAAGAAGAACAAATAAAGCTCAAAGTCAGCAGAAGGAGAGAAATAATAAAAATCAGAGCAGAAAAAAATACTATTGAAATGAAAAAGGCGGTAGAAAGGATCAGTGAAACAAAGAGCTGGTTCTCTGAGAAGATAAATAAAATTGACAAACCCCTAGCCAGACTTACAAAGAAAAAAAGGGAGAAAGCTCAAATAAGCAAAATCAGAAATGAAAAAGGAGAAATAACAGCAGACTGCAGATACATAACGGATTACAAGAGAATACTATGAAAAACTCTACGCTAACAGAATGGATAACCTAGAGGCAATGGATAAATTCTTGGACTCCTACAATCTACCAAAGCTCACTCAAGAAGATGCAGACAATTCGAACAGACCAATCACAAGGAAAGAGATTGAAACAGCAATCAAAAACATCCCAAAGAATAAAACCCCAGGACCAAATGGCTTCCCTGGGGAATTCTACCAAACTTTCAGAGAGGATTTAATACCTAACCTTTTCAAGCTATTCCAAAAAGTTAGGGAGGATGGAACACTTCCTAACACATTCTATGAGGCCAACATCATGCTGATACCAAAGCCTGACAAGGACACCACGAAAAAAGAGAACTGCAGGCCAATATCACTGATGAACATAGATGCAAAAATTCTAAACAAAATTTTGGCAACCAGAATTCAGCAATTCATCAAAAAGATCCTACATCATGATCAAGTGGGATTCATACCAGGGACACAGGGATGGTTCAACATCTGCAAACTAATTAACGTGATTCACCACATCAACAAATTGAGGAATAAAAACCACATGATCATCTCAATAGATGCAGAGAAAGCATTTGACAAGATCCAACAGCCATTTATGATAAAAACTCTGAATAAAATGGGCATAGAAGGAAACTACCTCAACAGAATAAAGGCCATATATGAAAAACCCACAGCCAACATCATACTCAATGGGCAAAAACTGAGCTCCATCCCCCTGAAAACAGGAACGAGACAAGGATGCCCTCTATCACCACTCTTATTTAACGTAGTACTGGAAGTCCTGGCCAGAGCAATCAGGCAAGAAAAAGGAATAAAATGAATCCAAATAGGGAGGGAAGCAGTGAAATTCTCGCTGTTTGCAGACTACATAATCTTATATATAGAATCCCCCAAAGAATCAATTGGAAAACTCTTAGAAGTAATCAACAACTACAGCAAAGTTGCAGGGTATAAAATCAATATGCATAAATCAGTAGCATTTCTATATTCTAATAATAAGCTAACAGAAAAAGAACTCAAGAACACAATAGCATTCACAATCGCAACAAAAAGAATAAAATACCTTGAGGTAAACTTAACTAAGGAAGTGAAGGACCTGTATAATGAAAATTACAAGGTCTTTCTGAGAGAACTGGATGACGACATAAGGAGATTTAAAGACATTCCATGTACATGGATTGGAAGAATAAACATAGTTAAAATGTCCGTTCTACTTAAAGCAATCTACAGATTCAATGCTATCCCATTCATAATCCCAATGACGTTCTTTACAGAATTAGAACAAAGAATCCTAAAATTTATATGCGGCAACAAAAGACCCTGAATTGCTAAAGCAATCATGAGAAAAAAGAAGAAAACAGGAGGCATCACAATCCCTGACTTCAAACATACAACAAAGCTACAGTAATCAAAACAGCATGATGCTGGTACAAAAACAGGTGCACAGATCAATGGAACAGAATTGAAAGCCCAGAAATAAAACCACACATTTATGGATAGCTTATCTTCGACAAAGGAGATGAGAGAGATGGAGAAAAGAAAGTTTTGTCAACAAATGGTGCTGGGAAAACTGGAAAGCCATATGTAAAAGAATGAAAATTGACCATTCTTTTTCACCATTCACCAAAATAAACTCAAAATGGATAAAAGACCTAAAGGCGAGACCTGAAACCATAAGGCTTCTAGAAGAAAACGTAGGTAGCACACTCTTTGACATCAATATTAAAAGGACCTTTTCAGACACCGTGTCTTGTCAGAGAAGGGAAACTATAGAAAGAATAAACAAATGGGACTTCATCAGACTAAAGAGCTTCTTCAAGGCAAATGAAAACAGGATTGAAACAAAAAAACAACCCAGTAACTGGGAAAAAATATTTGCAAGTCATATATCTGACAAAGACTTAATATCCACAAAATATAAAGAACTCTCACAACTCAACAACAAAAAATCAAACAATCCGATCAAAAAATCGGCTGGAGACATGAACAGACATTTCTCCAAAGAAGATATACTGATGGCCAATAGGCACATGAAAAGGTGCTCATCATCGCTGATCATCAGGGAAATGCAAATCAAAACTACACTAAGTTATCACCTTATACCCATTAGAACGACAAAAATATCTAAATCTAATAGTTGCAAATGTTGGAGAGGTTGTGGAGAGAATGGAACCCTCATACACTGCTGGTGGGAATGCAAACTGGTGTAGCCACTATGGAAAACAGTCTGGAGATTCCTCAAAAAATTAAAAATAGAACTACCACATGATCCAGCCATTCCACTACTGGGTGTCTATCCAAAGAGCTTGAAGTCAACAATTCCAAAAGTCCTATGCACCCCAATATTCATTGCAGCATTATTTACAATAGCCAAGACACGGAAGCAACCTAAGTGTCCATCAACAGATGAATGGATAAAGAAGATGTGGTATATATATACAATGGAATTCTACTCAGCTGCAAAACAGAACAAAATCATTCCATTTGCAATAACATGGATGGACATTGAGGGAATTATGTTAAGTGAAATAAGCCAGTTAGAGAAGGATAATCTCTGTATGACTCCACTCACATGAGAAATATAAATATGTGGACAAGGAGAACAGATTAGTGTCTACCAGGGGAAAGGTGGGGTGGGGGTGTGCACAAAGGGTGAAATGGTGAATCTACAACACGAATGACAGACATTAATGTACAACTGAAATTACACAAGATGGTAACCTATCATTAACTCAATAAAAAAATAGGGGCAGATACAATAATTTGTTAATGATACACAGTATAAAAAAGTACATTGTGAGTTCAAAAATATAAAAAGAGGTGCAAAAGAGTGTATCTCTTGTATGTAATCTAAGTTAACTTTCTATCAGCTTAAAATAGACTTTTTTTTTACAGGTTTATACTTTTACTGCATGTTTTTATTTCTTTTTATTTTTTTAATTGCAGTAACATTGATTATAACATTATATAACTTTTGGATGTATTTCCTAATATACTTTGAATTCTGTGTAGATTATATCATGTTCACCACCCAAAAGCTAATTATAGTCCACCCACTCACCTGTGACCCTAATCACTCCTTTTGCTCTCTCCCCCACTTGTCCTATGGTAACCACCAATCCAATCTCTATTGCTATGTGTTTGTTTGCCGTTTATATCTTCTACTTATGAATGAGATCATACAGTATTTGACTTTCTCTCTTTGACTAATTTCACTCAGCATAATACCTTCAAGAACCATCCATGCTGTTACTAATGGCCAGATTTCATCATTTCTTATGGCTGAGTAGTATTCCATTGTGTATGAATACCACATCTTCTTTATCTATTCGTCCCTTGATGGGCACCTAGGTTGCTTCCAAGTCTTGGCTATGTGAATAATGCTGCAATGAACATAGAGGTGCGAGTATCCTTATGCATTTGTGTTTTCAAGTTCTTCGGATAAATACCCAGCAGTGGGATAGCTGGATCATATGGTAGATCTATTCTTAATTTTCTGAGGATACTCCATACTGCTTTCCCTGCTGGCTGCACCAGTTTTCACTCGCACCAGCAGTGTACAAGTGTTCTCTTCTCTCCACATCCTCTCCAACATTTGTTGTTTCCTGTCTTGTTAATTACAGCCATTCTGACTGGAGTGAGGTGACACCTCATTGTAGTTTTGATTTGCAGATCTCTGATAGCTAATGATTTTGAGCATCTTTTCATGTGCCTGTTGGCCATCCATATATCTTCTTTGGAGAAATCTCTGCTCAGATCTTTTGCCCATTTTTTAATTGGGTTGTTGGTTTTTTTGTTGTTGAGCTGTATGAGTTCTTTCTATATTTTGGATATTAACCCCTTATCTGATATATAGTTTGCAAATATCTTCTCCCAACTGTTAGGTTGTCTTTTTGTTTTGTTGATGGTTTCCTTTGCTGTGCAGAAGCTTTTCAGTTTGATGTAGTCCCATTTGTTCATTTTTCCTTTTGTTTCCCTTGCCTGGTCAGACATAGTTCTTGAAAATATGCTGCTAAGACTGATGTCAAAGAGCGTACTGCGTATGTTTTTTTCTAGATATTTCATGGTTTTGGGTCTTACATTCAAGTCTTTAATCCAAAAAATGGACTGTTTCATCTATAAGATATTTTATGTAACCCTTGTGGTAACACAAAGCAAAAGCCTAGAGCAGATAAAGAATTGGGAAACATAGAGTACAACTATAAAAATTATTGATTTACAAATATAGGCAGAAACAATGGAAATATAAAATGAACAGAAAGCAGTTAATAGGATGGGCGTTAGTAAGTTCTTACATATTGATAATTACTCTAAGTGTTAGTCGATGGAATTCAACAATCAAAAGGCACATAGTAAAAAGTTGGATAAAAAATTTAAAAAGACCCAATTATATGCTGCAAACCAGAGACTCACTTCAGATTTAGGTCACATATGGGCTCAAGGTGAAGGAGTGTAAAAGAAATCCCATGCATGTGGAAACCAAAAGAAAGCAGGAATAGCTATACTTATATCAGACATAATAGAGTTCAAGCCAAAAACTATAACAAGAGACAAAGAGGGTGATTCTATCATGATAAAAATATCAATTCATCAAGGAGATATAACAATTATAAATATATATGCACCCCATATTGGGATACCAAAATACATCAAATGCTAACGTATCTGAGTGGGGGAATAGACAATAATACTCTGATGTTTGTTGTTGTTACTGCCAGTGAGTTGATTTCCATTCCTATTGACCCTGTGTACAACACATTGTAATCCTGCTCGATCTTTTCATGCCATCTTCTCACCTTCTGATGCTCCACTGTTATTCCCAGGGTTTTCATGGCCAATTTTTTCAGAAGAGCTTCATCAGGCCCTTCTTCCTAACTATGATAGAAGAAGACTTCAATAACCCACCTTCAGCAACGGATAGATCTAATAGACAGAAAAATCAACAAAATTGTGGACTGGAACCATGCATTAGGCCAAACAAAACTAACGGACATTTATAGAACATTTCATCCAAATCACACAAATACACATTTTCTCAAGCACACGGGAACATTGTCCAGAATAGATTGTACGATAGGACACAAAATAAGTCTTAGCAAATTTAAGAAGATTGAAATCATACCAAGTATCCTTTCTGATCACAGTGGTATATAACTAGAAATCAACAAGAGGAAGATAGAAAATTTGCAAGCATGTGCAAACTAAACAACATGCTCCTGAATAACCAATGGGTCAAAGAGAAATCAAAAGGGAAATTAAAAAAAAAAAAACCTCAAAGTAAATGAAAATGGAAAAAGAGTATACTGAAATCTATGGGATGCTGCAAAAGCAGTTTAAAGAGGGAATTTTACAGCAATAAATGTATATATTAAGAAAATAGAAAGCTCTCAAATAAACAGCCTAAACTTACACCTCAAGGAAATAGAAAAGGCACAACCAAAGCCCAAAGGTAGCAGATGGAGGTGAAAGATTTGTAAAATGATAGTTATGAGACTTTGATGAAAGAAAATGAAGAGGGGGAAAACAAATGAAAGATATGCTATGTTCATGAATTGGAAGAATTAATATTAAAATGTTCATACTGTCCAAAGCCACCTATAGATTTAATGTAATCCCCATCAAAGTTCCAATGGCAG
This sequence comes from Equus asinus, assembly GCF_041296235.1. Lineage (NCBI taxonomy): Eukaryota > Metazoa > Chordata > Mammalia > Perissodactyla > Equidae > Equus > Equus asinus. The sequence goes on from NC_091806.1 coordinate 19,130,469, forward strand.
TTTTCACAGAAATAGGAAAACAATCCTAAAATGTGTATGGAACCACAAATGGCCCCGAATGATCAAAGCAATCCTGAGAAAGAAGGTATTTCGAATGAAACCATGCTACAAAGCTATAGTAATTAAAACAGTGTGGCACTGGCATAAAAAAAGATACATAGACCAATGGAACAGAACAGAGATCCCAAAATAAACCCTTACATAAATGATCAAGTAATATTGGACAAGGGAACTGAGAACACTCCATGGGAAAAGGATTCAACAAATGTGCTTGGAAAACTGCATAGCTGCAGCAGAAAATGAAATTGGACCCCTATCTTACACCAGTCACAAAAAGTAGTCAAGATGTATTAAAGACTTAAACATAAGACCATATACCATAAAACCGTTACAAGAAAACAAAGGAAAACAGCTCATTGACAGTGATTTCGGCAATGAATTTTTGGATGTGACACCAAAACCAAAGCAACAAAAGCAACAATCAACAAGTGAGACTACATCACACTTTAAAGCTTCTACACAGCTAAAGAAACAATCAATAAAATGAAAGGCAACCTATGGGATAGTGGGAAACATTTGCAAACCATATATCACATAAAGGGTTAATATCCAAAAGAGCTCATACAACTCAGTAACAATCCAATTTAAAAATGGGCAGAGGGTCTAAGTACAAAACAAAATATCAAAAAGATATTGCACTCTCATGTTATTGAAACATTATTCACAATAACCAAGATATAAAAACAAGCTAAGTGTTTGTCAATGGGTGAATGGATAAAGAAGACGTGGAAATGGAATATTATTCAGCCATGAGAAAGAAGGAAATCTTGCCACTTGTGACAACATTAATGGATCTTGAGAGCACTATGCCAAGTGAGATAAGTCAGACAAAGACAAATACTGTATGATATCATTTATATGTGGAACATAAAAAACAAACTTGTAAAAAGAGTAGAATCATGGTTACCAAGTGGTTACCAGATTGTTACCAAGTAGAATGGTGTGTACCAGGGGCTGGGAGTTGAGGGCATTGGGGAGATGTTGCTTAAGACTATAACTTGAAACCTGCAGATAAATAAATCCTGGACTTCTGATATACAGCATAGTGATTATAGTCAAATATACTGAATTATATACATCCAAGATGATAATGGACTAGATCTTAATTGTTCTCACCACAAAAAAGAAATGATAATTATGTGACATAATAAACATATTATCTACACTATGGTGGTAAATACATTATAATTTGTAAATGTATCAAATCAACATATTATGCGCCCTAAATTTACACAATGTTATACGAGAATTACGTCTGAATAAACATAAAGAAAGAAAGAAATTGAAAAGAATATTAACTATGGGGAGTTTCCCTTCAGATATTGTTTTGTTAAGTGACTGTAAAGAAATCTGTTACTTATTCAGGGATAGATGATTATTTAAATCTCAGAAACTAAGATAAATATATATAGGAATTTGTCATATGAAAGTGGAAACAAGGTAGCTTATTTAAAAGATGATTTTAGGACAATTGGTTTCTATTTTTAAAAAGAGAGATTCTGGGAAAATGGCAGCGTGGGAGGGCTCTGAACTCATCTCTTCCCAAAGACACAACAAATATACAACTATGTCTGAGAGAGATCTTGAAACTGGATAAAAAGGACTCTCACAACAAGATACAGCACTGGCAGGAGTTGAAGAGGCAAAAATGCACCTCTGCTGAGGAATAAAACACATCCTAGCCACAGTACTTCATCGAGTGAGAGCAATCTTAAAGGTAGGAAGCTTTTCTCAGAGAAGTGGGGGGATCTGAACAGGACATCTATGTCACAATGGTCATCCCAACGTTTGAATTCAGCACAACCAAGAGGAGTTCCCACAATATCCGGCTTTGCTAGCTTTTAAAACCAATGGGGAATACCCTCAGAAGAACTATCAACTTCAGAGAAAACAAAAACCCTCCCACACAAATTAATTAAACAGGCCTAAGGTTAGACAGTAGTAGAGCCAGGATTTCAATCCAAGTAGCCTAACCACAGATCCCGTGCTTTTTAACCGCTGCGGTATACAATTTCTAGGTACATAACACATATGTGAAGAGTGAAAATTCAATATACCTTTCATTAGAAGTCCAAGGTATATTTATTTTCCTGCACAAACCTCTTATCTAGGCATGAACGCAATCTATTTTTTTACCCATTTGTGAAACTAAGGAAAATATAATAGGGCAAATCTGAGAGCTCATTCAGAGAGGAGAATCATGTAGGGTCCAGTTTTTCTAGGATTTACCCTAAGGGTAGAATATCTGATAGCCTTCCGTCTTGAAAACCACCTTTACCTTTATTTTTGGGCATCTCTGCCTTTTCTGTATTTATGCCTCTCTCTACTACCTGCCATCAGCAGTTCCCACCGTCTCTCCTGCTGAAGTGATAAGAAATGCCTCCTCTCTCCCCACAATGCTGCCTCATCTGGAAGGAGGCAAAGAAAAGGTGATCAGCATGTAAAAATCTAAATTAGTCTTTGAGCATGTAGACTCTCCATCAAGTATCATGTTGGATTCTGGACCAGAGCATATTGATAGAAGGCAAACAATGGCCAGGAAAAATATGAGAGAGCTTGACGTGCCCATGTGACTGAATTTAGAGCAATGTAATAGAACCCCCATCCCGCTCACATGGTCTCATTTAGTCATCGTAAATGGTGCCTCACAGGACCCCAAAATTTTAAAGGACTTTAAAAATCACCAAATTTAATATTATATATAATTTACAATAAAACAAATAAAATTGTTGCTCATCCCCCCCAAAAACTTCAGCCTGAAACACCTTGTCTACAAATGAACACATATGGCTCAAAGACAGGAACTGACTTGACCAACATCTGTGGCTCCCAGCCATAACACCTACCTTTAGATCACAAAATCTGGTGTGATTTTGTTCTTCCTTAGAACAGGGAATTGGATCAGACAGATCTCAAAAGCGCCCAAGTGCCTCCAATCAGTGTGAACTTAGCCACCCTGCTGGAATAAATTATTACTCAAGGAGATAATCTAGTTTAGGAAATCTGGGATGGGATGGAGCATTGCATTCCTCTCTGGGAATCTTGGTACTTGGACAGGCAAGGCTCCTTGCCTAATATTACTCTCCCATCTGATTTTTCATTAAAGGGCCCCAATGAGCAAAGTCCACATCACATTCAGCAAAGAGTGGTGTTGAAAAGAGTTAGAGACCTATTACTCTGACCTACTCTGTTTATAGATGAGGTGACAGAGGCTGAGAAGTTAATTAGATTCCCAGGCCACACAGTAGATACGTCCCAGGGTACTAACCTAGAAACCAGTGCTCTTTCAACAGCACTAAGTTGCCTTCTGATGGCACTGGGTGGTGGTTGCTACTGCAATTCAAAGAGCAGACCCCAAGAACAAATCACCAATATTCCTGGGGGCTTTTAGAAAACAAAGTAGCTGGTGGCTAAGATGAACCACAAAAACAGGAAAATTCTTGAGATGTTTATTGAGTTGATATTTGGATTTATAATATCTAAGAAACATACAAAAGCCAGAGAAAGCAGCAAACCTAGCTATTTTAAGATCCTGAATATAATGTAGGTAACCACTACACCCACTGAAAGCCCAAGGCTTATGATTAAATGCTCACAAACTTGAACCAATTAAAATAAATTAAGCTATACACTACATTCAAGGGAATAACTTCCCCATGCAATTTCTTTTCCCTTTGGTGAAACTTCACCAATTAAACTATTACTTGGGGAAAGTTTCAAAATCTGTTTCAATTAGTTTAGTGAGATTTCTATAAAGTTTTTGCATCCATTAATGAGGTAGCAAGAAAAGAAAGTTGAAGGAAAGACATAAAGGGAACTTTTTCCAGAGTGGACTACTGAGAATGAAAAGGAGAGTGAATAGAGATTAAAATGAGGACTGGACAGGGAGACAAGACTCTGGGCACTAGCTGTGGTTCAGTAATTGATTAACCATCTGGCTTAAGCCATGTCATTTCACCTCTATACTCCTCACCCTCCCCTGTTTCCCACTTCTATATAAATGACAGAGTTGGGCTAGACTATCTTCATTGTACCATGCATCTAACACTCATGGATTCATGTATAATTCACTTAGTCTCCCTGTGCCTCGGTTTCTCCATCAAGGCCTGGCTAATAGTACATGCTCATTAAGTCTTGTCAAATAAAATATTAAGTGATCCAAAAAGCCCTAAAATGGGTGAATGATTAAGTAAATTATGCCACAATTAGACTGCGATATATTACCATACCACCAAAAATCCTGTTTATGAAAAGTGCCTAATTACATAGGAAATTTTGTATGTAATCCACTACGTGAAACAATGTGCCAATCCTTACATGCATTCTACCCTTCCTCTTTAGGAACACAACAGAACCCTGATTTTTTTTTTTCAGAACATAATTCCACTCAGAATTAAAAAATTGAGTTTCCATCTCCCTTGCAGTTAAGGGAAACCATGTGACTAATTTCTATTGAGTAAAATGAAAGTTACAGTGCTTTGTGGCACTATTAAAAATGCTCCTAAAAGGGAAAATGATCAGTATCCTCTCCCCTTTCTCCTCTTCTGCCTCTTGGAACTTAATCACTACACAACCCGGCTGGCCCCGCAGCTGTTCTTCTTAACAAGGCCTGCTCTAAGGAGAAACTAGTTAACTAGAACCTAACCTACTGGGGTATCATCGGAGCCTAACTGACCTGGGGGAAGAAAAGACTCAACTGCTATTAGCTGTAGCCATGCTGTCCTACCTAAGGGTGGAAAAAACAAAACTGAGAAACTCTTCTAAAGTTCATTCAAGAGATTTATGCTCTCTAAATACACCTATTACAGTATATGGCATATGGGAAGAATTCAATGAGTCATTATTTATTATACACTTAAATATAAGCTCCATGAGTACAATAATTTTTGTGTGCTTCTTTTCTGTTGTACCTCCAGTTCCTACTCAGGAAAAGCATCATGGCATGGCCTGAGACCTGGACACTGGCTTTGCCCATCACTCCTTCCCCCAATTTCCCAGCCATATTGAGAGTTTGGTCTTTTGACCTGTCTTAGGAAGGAGAGAGGGCAGAATGGAAGATGGGTTGGAGATGGCAGAAGGTCTAAGACCTGTTCTTCATGGACACCTTCGCTGGCCCCACCTAGAGACTGCAGGGAGTTGGGGGCCAGTGTTTGACAGCTGAGATTTGGGCTAATGTCTCATGTACAACTTCACATTGCACCAGGCTCCACCTCAACCCATATTCACACCTTTGTGGCCTTTGTTTTGTTCCCCCAGCCCACTGCTGGGGAAGGGCTCAGCCATAGACCTGTATTGAATAAACAAACACAGATGGAAATAAAAAGAACAGACTTAACCTTATTCTGAGTGATCAATACATATTTGAGAAGTGAATAATCAATCTGCTAATTAGAAGGACTTCCAGAGAAAGGGCAGGGACAAAGTAGGAAATAAGATGATAAAAGGGAACAGAAGACTTTATAAAGAAACAGAGGCACAAGCAACCACTGCACAACAGACTTTGATGCAGGACTTTCCAAAGTCCCTCTGTCCTCTAACAACCTGCTGAAGCTGCTGTTGTTACTATCTCTATTTGTAAATGTGGAAAACTGAGACTCAAATAGATTAAATGACCAATAAATGGTTAATTAAGCAGGATGACAAATCTGGCTCTTCTAATTTCATCTTGCACAAAGTGTCTCCCTTTAGCAGCAAAATAGAGCAAAGAAAAGGGGTTTAATGGGGGCAGAAGTCCCTGCTTAGTTGGAAAGGAATCATCACTGCTGGACACACACTGACAAATTGTTCTCTCTGGCTTTGCTCCCCATCATCCTAGGCCACCATCAATCCTCCGTCCTTCAAAATCTCCTCATCTGTACTGCTTGATCTATTCACTCAAACTTAATCAAGGAATCTTGAGATGGGAATAGCCCTGAAAGCAGACTTAGGGAACCTGGATTCTAGCTCTCACCATGATCTGAACTTATTGTGTAACTTTGAGTAAATCCTTTAACCTCCCCATATTTATTCATTCTTCTGTCTGCTGAGAGCATGAAATGAAGCAAGATAAGTAAAATGACTTGAATATCATAACAGAGAAGAGAGTGAATTTCACCAAGCACAGTGTATGCCACCATAAAGGAATTATCCAGTGATATTCTCCATGGTATTGATGACATACCTGAACTTCCAAGAGGCTCCTGCATTCACAGACTCTCACAGCTTTCCTGAATGAGCTCTTAAATATCACAGTAAGAGCCTCCTGGACTGTGACCACCTTGAGGGTAGAGATTACATCTTACTTTTGTTTGTATTCCCAATGCCTCACACTTTGCAGACAATAAATATTTAATGAATGAAGCATTAAAGGAACATGTGGGATTATTATTATGAAAATAGCTATGAGGACAGTTGTCATTACAAGCTTCAAACTGGAGCTCCAAAGCCTATGTTAGATGTTATGAGAGTCTCCCAAGTTCCAGGATAGATGAGGTTCCCTGTAGTGTCACTTCTTCCCCAAGGCCCCCTTGACCCCAAACAGTTTCCTCATGGCATTTTTCACCTCACTGTTCCTCAGAGTGTAGATCAGAGGGTTCAGCAAAGGTGGCATGACAATGTTAAAGAGGATGACAAGTTTGTCAGCAACAGGGTGGTAGAGGGACGAAAGTACATGAACATGAGGGGCACAAGGACCAAAAGGACAGAGACAATGTGTGAGCAGCATGTGGACAGAGCCTTGCGCCAACCCTCAGATGACTGGCTTCTCAGCTTCAGTAAGATGACCATGTAGGAGATGACAAGGATGATGAAGGACACTAAAGATCATGCCGCTGTTGGCCACCACAATGAGCCCCACCACAGAAATGTCAGCACAGGCCAGCTTCAGAAGGGGATGAACATCGCAGAAGAAGTTGTCAATCTCTTTGGACCCACAAAAGGGCAGCTGGACAGTAAGGAGAGTCTGCAGGATGGAATGCAGAAAGCCAGCCACCCAGGAGGCCCCCGCCAGCAGGCCACGCTTCTGCTGATTCACTATGGTTGTGTAGTGCAGGGTAGTACAGATGGCCACGTACTGGTCATAGGTCATGGCTGTGAGGAGGAAAATTTCAGTGCAACTGAAGAAGTGGGCAGAAAATAGCTGGGTCATGTAGCCATTGAAGGAGATTGTCTTGTGCTCCACGAAAGTGTCAGCAATCATCTTGGGTGTGGTAGCGGAAGTATAGCACAAATCAACAAAAGACAGGTGACTGAGGAAGAAATACCGGGAGCTTTCAGTTTCTTACTAGCATTGATGGTGATGATTACCAGAAGGTTCCCCAGGACAGTGAGGACGTGGAACAGGGAGAAGACCACAAAGCACACATGCTGCATCTCCCCGCTCTGGAAAAGGCCGAATAACACAAAATCAGTCACGTTGTTCTTGGTGCCCATGGATTCTCTGCCCCAAGCACCAACAAAGATGTTAATTCTACAAAGACACAAATTACGTGATTTAAGAAAGTTTCCCAAAACTAGGGAGTCAGAAAACTCTATTCAAGTCTAGTAATGATTCTAATACTCAGTTTTAATTGGAGGAGAGAGGTTCCCAACATCTATAAGCAATTCTCAGAAACAAGTTGAATTTCCTACAGTTCAACTGAATTCTGACACTGTCTATGTGGAGATAGCATCAGATACCACAGGTTAAGTGTTCAGTCCTCCAAGATTGCATTCCCACTTCTCACATCAGTTGCAAGCCCAGGTTTTATCAGCTGTGCTTCTGACCTAATGGCTAATGTTTGGAGGTTCCAACAACTCCCTCCTTGGGTTCATTGATTTTCTAGAACAATTCCCAGAACTCAGATAAAGATTTTACTTACTAGATTCTAGTTTATTAAAAAAGGATATAACTCAAGAACAGCCAGATGGAAGAGATGCATGGGGCAAGGTATGTGGTAAAGGCACACAGCTTCCATGCTCTCTGAGTGCATCTCTTTCCCGAAATCTTCACCAGTTCACCAACCCAGATGCTGTTCGAATCCCATCCTTTTGGGTTTTTGTGGAGGCTTCATTGCATAGACATATTGATTAAATCATGGCTGTTGACCACTGATGCAAGCTCCAACCCCTTTCCCTCAACTGGGTTTGAAGGGTTGGACTGAAAGTACTAACCTTGAAATCACAGGATCTGTTCCCCTGGTAACTAGGTCCTTACCCCCTCAGTGACTTAGGGGCATTTGAAAGTCAACTGCACTACTTTATGTTTTCTTCAAATTGTTTCAATGATGTCTTCTACTTTTCAGTATATAGGTTTTTCACCTCCTTGGTTAAATTTATTCCTAATTATTTTATTCTCAAAAATGTAAAAATAGAAATACCATATGACCCAACTATTCCACTTCTTGGCATTTATCCAAAGAATACGAAAACACTAATGCAAAAAGATGTATGTACCCCAAGGTTTATTGCAGCATTATTTACAAAAACCAAGACTTGGAAGTGACCCAAGTGCCCATCATTGGATGAATGGATAAAGAAGATGTGGTATATATATATATACACAGACAGCACACACAGTGGAATACAAATCTTCCATAAAAAAGACAAAATCATGCCACTTGTGGCAACATGTATGAACCTAGCGGATATTATGCTAAGAAAAATGTTAGACAGAGAAAGACAAATACTACGTGATTTCACTCATATGTGGGAGATAAACAAAGAAACACATAAATAAGGAGAATGGATTAATGGTTACCCAAAAGAAAGGTGATGAGGGAAGGGCAAAAGGGATAGAGGGGTACATATGTATGGTGATGAAGGAAAACTAGACATTTGGAGGAGAACACAATGCAGTCTGTAAAGAAGTCAAAATATAATGATGTACACCTGAAATTTAAACAATGTTATAAATCAATGCGAGCTAAATAAAATATTAAAATAATTTTTAAACAACCAAAAGGTCGCCTCATTAATATAACAAAAGACATCTTGATCTCTCCCTCCGTCAGGAAATTCCAAGGGTTTTAGAAACTCTGTGCTGTACATGGGACAAAGACCAAATATATATTTCTTACTATAATTCACAATAACATAAGTTCCCAGTTGTGTTATATACTAATTATGCACTTTGACAAATCAATTAACTTCTCATGACCTCAGTTTTGAAGTTTCAAAAGATAAATATATTTGTCAATTCCTCTATGTTCCGTTGCTCCTGGTACACACCATCATCATGATGTTTATGACATTGTTTTGTAACTGTTTATTTATATGTCTAGTCTCTCCACTAGGCCATGAGTTCCCTGATAGCAAGACTTCTGTCCACTTGTGTCTACATAATTTTAAATATCTAGCACATAGTATGCATTCAGTAAATGTTTGTGGAACAAAGGAATGAATAAATAGCTGCCCAGTCTATTGCAACGTGTCCGAAAATAAATTCCTGATTTTTCCTCTAAAACGTATTCTTCTGACAGGCATCTATCCCAGTTAAGGGTAAATACAACTTCCTGAATGCTAAACCTAAAAATCTTGGAGTCATCCTTGATTCCTCTTGTCATTTTGACTGTAGGGGAGGCATTTTAAAATGGAGTCAGATCTGCCTTTCCAAAAGAAACTGTCTTGCTGTCTTGAACCTTGAACTAGGCCAAAACTTTGGACTGGATAAAAAGAGCAATGATTTTATAAAACAAATTTTGAGAAGTCAGGTGGAGAACGGACATCATGATCACAAAGAAAGGATTGTGGACTTTCCGAAGAATGAATCAATGGTCAATCAATGTTTAGCCAAGACTAGCTTCTGCCTCCAATTCCAATGAAAATTCTTGGTAATATAACCTCCCCTCTTTGCCTTTAAAAGGCCCTGACTTTTACTCCCTAGTGGGACATTATTTGTGTTTCTACCTGAATCTATGCTCCCAAATGGCAATTCTTTGGTCCTGGATAAATGCTTTGAATCTTAAACTGGTTTTTGTTTTTGTAGGTTGATGCTCTTTTCTCATATCTCAAATCTAATCAGTTAAGAAATCCTTTTGTCTTTACCTTCACAACGTAAGGAAGATCTACTCTCACCAACTCCACAGCTTCCACCTTGTTCTGAGCCACAATCATCTCTCCTTTGCTTCCTAACTGGTGCCCCTAATTCTCCTCCTACCACATACCTTACCTCCAGTCTAATCCCATCTCAACAGCCAGAATGCTCCTACCACAGCCAGAATGCTCCCACAACAGCCAGAGTGCTCCCTAGAAGCCCTGCAGTGGGTATCCATTCCGTTCAAATTAAAACCCACACTTTTGCCGTGATGCACAAGGCCCTACATGATCTGGTCCCCATTGACTCTCTAACCTCCTCTTCTCCAATTCTCCCACTCTTTCCTCCTTTCCAAGCACACTAGCATCCTAAATATCTATCAAATATATCACACATGCTGCCACCTTGAGATCTGGGCAACTGGTTGTTCTTTATACCCAGAATATTCTTCTCCTTGATATATATTGGGTAACTGCCTCACTTCCCTGAAGACTTTGTGCAAATAACACTTTCTCGAGGAGGCTATTTGATCCCCTTTTAAAATTGCAACCTCTCAGCACTCCCAGTCTCTGTACTCTTTGCTGCTTTTTCTTCTTTCCACAGCACATATTGCTTTCAAAAATATTACATAATTTATTTATTACATTTGTATTTTATAGTCTGCTCCCTGACTAGAATATGAACTCCGTAAGGCAGGGTTCATTGTTTTGTTCTCTAATGTATCAAGTGCCTAGAACATTGCCTGGTACATTGTAGGTACTCAACATTTCTTGATTAAATGAATGGATGATAGTTAAAGAGATCAAAAATAATGACAAAAACTTATACATATATAAGACTTTACCGTTGCTCATAATCTGATTTCACTGAGATAATATTTACTGACAGTAACATGTGCCAGACACAGGCTAAGATCCTTGTTTATATTATCTCAAATCAATACAACCATCTTTGGAAATGTATTTTACTTATTCTTTCGTTTTACATAGGCAGAGTTTTTCCTCAAGATCTTCCTTGGTCATAACTTACATGCATAACTCCTTTTTATGCCACAGCTAAATATAGTATGCAGGAAGCATTTTATCTACAAATCATGAGGTCCCATGCACATGTCTACCCTGGAACATGTATAGTGTCAGAACACAGACTAGAGACAGACCTGAGAAAATAAGGAAAACATGCTGAGCAAATTAATAAATGAAGTAATAAATTATTGTCTCAGATTCTAAGTAGTCTGAGAATAAATTGTTGTAAGATTAAAAATTGTATTAAATTCAACAGAGATTGTTGAACCCTTAAGTGTCAACAAAGATTGTCACTGATTCTTAAGTACCTAGGACCATATGAAATGTCTTTTCCAATTGGGTTGTTTTAGGGATAAAATAAGACTTATTTTTAAAGGGGAGAAAGTTAGGTTGACATTAAGAAGTTAGGCTTTACAACTTCTTTTCTGGTACATCAATCAATAAACTTTGAAAACTATAGTCAGCTCTCCTGCGAGTACATCAGCAACAACTACAGGATGGTTCATAGTTATTAATGATTCATTGAAAGGGCAGGTTGGTAGAGAGTAGGGACAAAGGAAGTGAAATCCTACTGGATTGTGTTTGAGCATTGCTTTTATCACAATCTTTTTATTATTGTTGTTGCAAAAAATCAAGGCAAATGACATTGGATAATGGCAGAACAGTAAAGAGGATTCTCGATCATACATTATAAGGAGTGCAATAATCTCCAGTCTCTGCATCTCTAGGACACTTAGGATCCTAGTAATGGGTGCACAGAAGACTAAGAGGAAGAATAGAAATGCCTGCAGCATGGACTCACTGAGGTTGGCGCAAAGGGTTTACACTAGAAGAGTCAAATTAAGGTGAAGTTGAAAATTAAGAAAGCAGTAAGCAATGACAACATCTGAGGCAGGAACAAAGAAATAATTGTCATCACTTGGGACATTCTGCCCAGCCTTATGAAGTATCTCCATTTCCCCAAAATTTCCTAGCAGGGAAGTTATGTATTTTACAGCAAAACTCTTCTACTCTCTTCTAAAATTCTGACAGTGGTTTGATCAGATGGTTACATTTACCCACAGGATAGAGAGGAGAAAGAGCTTTGGTAACAGCCAGGTGGTTTCCACCACTGAAGAATGCTATAAGAAAAAATAATACATTCATTGCATACACCCCAAGAAAGATTTTGGTAGCAGATAACTAACCTAAGCATTTTTTCAATAAAAATAAATTCTATCATATTTTGGTTTTGTTTAGAATTATAGTAAGTGTAAAATATGCGCATTGTTCCTATGTAGTTGTAACACTCCAAAAATAACCAATAAGGGATTTCTGATGTAAGGTCAAAGGCCAGCATGAGATTGCACAGTTGGTCTCTGGGCTGTCATGTGAAAACTGCTGTAGGAGGCAGCACCACAGTCAGCAAGGCTCCAGGTGCTGGACTCAGATTCTGGGGCTCTCTGCTCTCTAGCTGAATGATGTTGGGGAACTTACTTGACCTCTCAGAAACTGTTTCCTCATATTAAGATGGAGCTCATAATTCAATCACCTAGGGTGGCCATTGTGAGATACTGTAAAAACACATAGCACAGTCCCTGGCACTTAATAGGTGCTCAGTAAATGTCAAGCATAATTAGACCTCAATGGTTCTGTGTCAAACTCAGGTGAGAGATTGGTTTATAAGGGCAATGCCATAGGATTCATTTCCAAAGTTTTTATTTATATTCATCTAAAAAGATTTTTTATTAAATTTCAAGTAAAATAACAATAAATCTTGGAGTACCTAAAGGGAAATATGGTCAGCCACCTGCTCATAAAGCCAATTTCTCTAAGGATAAAGAATGAACAAAAAGCTCAGGTGGTCCAAGTCGAGATTTATTCTCTCTTCCCTTCCACTCATGAGATGCTATTCCAACCCAGACTCTCCAGAGAAAATCACTACTATCATTATCATTTGTGTTTTACTTTTATGGTTTGTGTTATAAAATACTACATGCCTTATGTTATTTAATCCTGAAAACATTCTTATTATGTATTTACCATTCTTATTCCAATTTCACAGATAAGGAAAATGAGGCTCAGAAAGATTAAGTACATTGCTCGGGTTCATACATACTCACAAGAAATAATTTTGAAAGTAGAAAAATACAAGGAGAAATTAGGAACCATTCGTATTATGGCGTATTTCTTTCAGTGGTTTCCTTTAATTATGCAAACCCTTCTTACAAATCTGAATGAAATGTATATACAGTTTCATATTCAGCTTTTTTCTCTTCACACTTGATTTAAGCATTTCCCCATGGTGATAATTTTTTTTTGAGGAAGATTAGCCCTAACTGCCGCCAATACTCCTCTTTTTGCTGAGGAAGGCTGGCCCTGAGCTAACACCCATGCCCAGGTTCCTCTACTTTTTTTATATGTGGGGTGCCTACCACAGCATGGCCTGTCAAGTGGTGCCATGTCCACACTTGGGATCTGAACTGACGACCCCCAATCCCCCAAAGTGGAACGTTTGCACTTAACCGCTGCACCACTGGGCTGACCCCTCCATGGTGATAATTTTCAAAAGAGGTCTTTAATGGTCCATTTTTTAAAAGTACCATAGTCTATTTCACCATTTCTCTGTTTATGAACTTTACGTTATTCCTATTTTATACTATAGTCCATGACCTTCATTTGTAAATCTCTGGATAATTTTCCTTAAGATCAGTTCATTAAAGTGAGAAGACTGAGGTGACAACCATGAACATTTTTAAGGTTCAGACATAATCTCATTCAGAATGAAGACAATGTCATTTCCTCTTCCAAGAATTAGAGAAGACACTAATAAAACAAGAACCATCATTAACTCCCACCTCAGACCACTCTTCTCCTGCCTAAATATCTCAACACCTTCAACCTCTCCTCCCAGGACTCATTTCAGTCCCACTTTCCTCCTCTATTGTACTCTCCGAATTCATCACACCATCCTTAAGACAGAAACATACCTTCAACCTTGCAGTTTGTGAGGACTTGAACAAGACTGAATAAAGGTGAAAAGGATTTTCCCACCTGCAGCTCATGCTGCTCTCACCATGTGGAGCTGCTGTGAGTCAGACACAGTTCATGAGCTTATGCATTATCCTACTTCACACTCATCAAAACCCTTTAAGATAACTATCAATATCCTCATTTTAGAGATGAAGAGAAGGAATCTCTGAAAGTTTAGTGTTTAAGTGACTTACTTGAGGTCTCTGATAGCAAGTGCCATAACAGGAATTATACCCAAATCTGGGAGACATTTGCAGATCTTATTGTCAGAGTTCTTCCTATTACAATAGTCCCTTGTCCCTTATTGAAAAATTATCTTCCTACCCCCTCCACTTGCAATGCTTGTTTGCTATACCCTCCTACCATCTCTAGTCTCACACTACTGAAAACTTCAAGTTGGTTGACATTGGACTTGACTTTGCCTAAAGGAGGCAGCACAACACCATGAAAAGGACTCTGGTCTGGAAATCAAAAGACGTTGGTTTCAGGGCCATCTTTCTCACTGGTAACTGAGTGCCCTCAACCATCCCCCTCCCTCTGCTTAGTGCTCTGTTTTCCCATCTGTACAAAATGATGGTTGGAATAAGTGCTGTGATTCTAAGCTGGAAAAGTAGAAATACACCAAAAAATTAATTTCTCTGATAATACTAATCAATATTTGATGAATTTAAAAATAACCAGAAAGCATGTAAGTAGTTTTGTATCATTACTAATTCCTTTCACCACTTTGTCTGAGGATTGGTAGGGGGTTGAGGTTCACATTACATGTTTGCCATGCCTTACACTGAATCTGTTCTCTCACTAGTTTTCAGATACATTCTCTGTCTTGAAAGAGGAAGAACACTAGTAATGCGATTTAGAAACATTTCTACATTAAAAGATTAAAATGTAGATAAGTCTTTTAAGAGTCTTTCAAGCTTCAAATATCAGAGGATTTATTTACATGAAAGGACAACTTGTCAGGTGGGCCTGGGCTTTGGACAGAGGGTGCCAAGACTGTACCTCAGTGAAATACACTCTGGAGTTGCTCAAATTTCCAAAAAGTTAATGCGGTGTCAGGGACCACACACCAGGACAGCCCTTGGGAAAGGCTAGGGAACTTAGCCTGCAATGTAAACTGATCCCTCCACTCTCCTGTGCCTTCAGCAGCCCCAGCCACAGGCTGTGCATTCATATGGAAGCCTCTACATAATCACATATGTGGGAAAGCACTCTCCGAGCTTGAATATCTCCACAAGTAGAGGGAATAGTAACCAGAGCTGTATATTTGCTTGTATTTGCTGAGGAATGCAGTATACCAGGCCCTGTGCAGAGCACTTTAAATGCTTCATCTAACTTAATCCACTCAACATCACTTTAAGGAAGCTACTATGATTGTTCTTATTTTTCAAATAAGGAAAATGAGAATTAAAGCAAATGAGTGTTTTGGCCAAATTGTCACACCACTAAGAGTTAGAGCCAGAGATGCAACCCAACGTACCTGGCTCTCCTCTTAGTCATGATACAACACTCCTGGCTAGGGAAGTGGGGGCATCTGACCACTCAAAGAGGGTATGTCCTCAGCAGATAAAGGATGAGCAAGAAAATAGCTGAAAGAGATTTCTAGTGATACCATGGGAATTTGAAAAAAAAATCAACTCACTCTTGATGCATCTGAAGACAGGAACCTGAGAAATACCCAGATAACTGTGCAACAGGACTTTCACCTGGACTTTGAGGACAAAACAGAGGGAGAGGAAAGCAAGTGAGGACTTTTGTTTTCTATAAAGGTCCTTGGTATGTTCAGGTTTACTCTATTCAGAGAGTCCCCAAAAGACCAACACTACATGAGAACTGACCTTAGTGAGTTCCACCCTCTTTAGCTGAGCAGTGAAAGCCAAGGAGTCTGGTCAGAGAAGTGAAGTAAACTTTTAAGCACCGGTGGTTCTGGGAAGCTCATGTGGAATAAATCCAGCGAGAGTCATTGCTGGATTTGAACACTTCTGCTTTGGAAGCCATACCACATTCACGGTTGGCAAAACTACCATGAGACTTACTAATGAGCCACAGGGGCATCGCATCTCAATTAGAGAAGTGGGCCATGGATATAGCCATACTCCTTTGTCACATTGACTTAGCGGTTCAGGCAAACTTTAGTGACCAATTAAGCCACTGTTTTTATCCTTGCTTTGGATTTCTATGCTGAATCATCCCAAACACTTTCATTCAACAAGTTATTAAGCAGCTACTATATAGAGGACATGTTTATTTGACATC
Organism: Equus asinus; assembly: GCF_041296235.1. Taxonomy (NCBI): domain Eukaryota; kingdom Metazoa; phylum Chordata; class Mammalia; order Perissodactyla; family Equidae; genus Equus; species Equus asinus. The sequence goes on from NC_091806.1 coordinate 19,146,813, forward strand.
TTTTTGGGAAAATAAACTGGTGTTATATATGAATTGATCTGTTTTTTATTGTTTTTTTTTTAAAAAGCAGGGACAATATTGAAGTATTTCCACTCTGTGAGGAGGATAAGACATACAAGGGGTAGTATAACATGTTGCTTAAAAGCATGGAATAAGGAGTCATGCTGCCTTCTTTAAAGGCTGGTTTTGCCACCTGGTTAATTCATAACCTTTAACAAGTGGCTTAATGTCTCTGGGATGCCATTTTGTAATCTGCAAACTTTTCTTTCTCCCACTTAAAGAAATCAATATACAATTCCACAATAATAATTGGGGATATTAACACTACCGTCCCCCTTGCAAGGGGGAGAATGATTGGATTTAAAGAAATCAGTAAACACTTAGATCTGACCAACATATAAAAGACCTTAACCTGCTATTCATAGAGCACTGCACCTTAAAACTGAAGAATATTTGTTCTTTCAGGCACACACACTACATTCACCAAAATAGACTTTTATATCAGGTCATGAAAAAAGTTTTAACAAATGTAAAAGGAATGGCATCATTCACAATAGAATTAAATTATAAGTCAATAACAATAAAATATAAAGGAAATATCACAGTTATTTGGAAAATAAACAAAACACTTGTAAACAATCCATTGATCAGGAAGAAAACTATTTTAAACATTAGAATATGTGTTAACTGAATAATAATAAAAATACATGTGATATTTTATGGGATGCAACGGAAGCACTACTCAAAGAAACTTTACAGTTTAAAATTATTACATTACAAATGAAGACAGGTCTAAAATCTGTGAACTAAGTTTACACCTAAGAGTTTAAAAAAACAAGAGCAAATTTAAATACAATCGAAGTAGAAAGAAGGAAATAAGAGGGATCAGATAAATGAATCACATGAAAAACAAAAACAGATAAAAAGTTTTTGACAAAATCCAGAGAATTGTTCTTCGAAGATATCAAGACAACTAATAAATCTCTAAACAGGCTGCTGGTTAAAAAGAAAAGTATAAATTTAACTTTGGGAAAGAAAAAGAATAGCTACTTTATTTTCTGCTACTACCAATCTGCCGATAAAGGATAAAAAGAGAATACTGTGGACAACCTTGAGTTTTAATATTAATGTCATTTGGTGAAATAAAGTTAACAAATTTGGCAATTTAGGTGAAAAGTTTAAATGCCTAGAAAAATGCAACTTATGTAATTGACCCAAAATGAAACAGAAAATATGAAGAGACCTATTTTTGTTAAATAAACTGAATTTATAGTTCACAAACATTACACACACCAAATAACTCCAAGCCAGGATGATTTCACTGATTTCATAAAACGCTCAAGAAATAACAACAAATTTACACAAATGTTTTCAAAAATAGAAAACTTTCCAAGTTATTTATAAGACCAGCACAACTCTGCCACCAAAACTTGACATGAAACATTTTTTCAAATTATTTTATTGAGGTTATAGTGGTTTGTAACATTGTGTAAATTTCCCTTGTACATTATTATATTTCAGTTTCTGTATAGATTGCATCATGTTCATCACCAATAGTCTAGCTTTTATCCATTACCATACATACATGTCGCTTTTTCCCTTTTGCCCTCCCCCCGACCCCTCCCTCTCTGGTAACCACCAATCTGTTCTCCTTATCTATGTTTTTTTTTCATCTTTGACATATGTGTGAAAGCATTTGTTACTGGTCTTGTCTCACTTATTTTGCTTATCATAAATCCTCTGAGTCCATTTATGTTGTCATGAATAGCACAATTTTTACTTTTTTTTATCAGTGGGTACTATTCCATAATATATATATCACATTTTCTTTATCCATTCACCCGTTGATGGACATTTGCATTGCTTCTGCATTTGGCTATTGTGAGTAATTCTGCGATAAACATAGGGGTGCATATATCTGTTTGAATTATATATTTTATGTTCTTTGGATAAATACATGTGGAATAGCTGGATTGGATGGTATTTCTATTGTTAAGTTTTTTGATCAATCTCAATATTGCTTTTCATAATAGCATCTCCAGTTTTTTATTCTTCACTTTGTTAATGTGGTGTACCACATTGATTGATTTTCAGGTGTTAAACCATCTCTTAATCCCTGGAATAAATCCCACTTGATCAATCTGTATAATCCTTTTAAATGTTGCTGTATTCACTTTGCTTATATTTTCTTGAGGATTTTTCAGCTATGAACAGCCATTTTGACCTATAATTTTCCTTTTTTGTGTTGTCCTTGTCTGGTTTTGGTATCACGGTAATGTTGGCCTCATAAAATAAGTTAGGAATCATCCCATCAGTTCAAGATTTTGGAAGAGTTTGAGAAGGATTGATATTAAATCTTCTTTGAAAGTTTGGTGGAATTCACCAGAGAAACCCTCTGGTCCTGGACTTTTATTTTTGGGAGATTTTAGATTACGGTTTCAATCTATTTACTCATGATCGGTCTATTCAGTTCTCTATTTCTTCTTGGTTCAGTTTTGGAAAGTTGTATGATTCTAAGAATTTATGTATTTCTACTAGATTTTCCAATTTGTTGGCATATAGCTTTTCATAGTAATCACTATTATAATCCTTTTTATTTCTGTGGTGTCTGTTGCAATTTCTCCTCTTTCATTTCTCATTTTATTATTCAAGCCTTCTCTCTTTTTTCTTAGCAAGTCTGGCTAAGCCTTTGCCAATTTTGTTTATTTTTTCAAATAACCATTTCTTAGTTTCAATGATCCTTTCCATTGTTATTTTACTCTCTAATTTATTTCTGCTCTGATTATTATTGCCTTTTTTCTACTGATTTTGGACTTAGTTTATTCTTCTTTTCCCACTTCTCTTAGGAATAGTGTTAGATTGCTCATTTGAGATTTTTCTTGTTTTTTGTGGTTGACCTGTATTGCTATAAACTTCCTTCCAAAGACTTCTTGTGTTGCATCCCATAAGTTTTGCTATGTTGTGTTTTCATTTTCATTTGTATCCAGATATTTTCTGATGTCTCCTTTGATTTCTTGATTGATCCAATAGTTTTTCAGTAGCATATTGTTTAGCCTCCACAAATTTATGACTTTTCCAGCTATTTTCTGGTAGTTGATTTCTAGTTTCATAACATGTGGTCAGAAAAGATACTTGATATGATTTCAATCTTCCTAAAATTCCGGTGTTTGTTTTGTTTCCCGACATATGGCCTATCTATGAAAATGTTCCATGTGCAATTGAGAAGAATGTATATTCAGCTGTATTTGGAAGGAAGGTTCTATATATATGTCTATTAAGTCAATATGGTCTAGTGTTTTATTTAAGACCACTGTTTCCTTGTTGACTTTCTCTCTGGATGATCTATCAGTTGATCCAAGTGGAGTGTTAAAGTCCTCTACTATTATTGTGTTGCTGTCAAATTCTTCTTTTAGGTCTGTTAATAGTTGCTTCATACACTTTGGTGCTCCTGTGTTAAGCGCATATATATTACTAACTGATTTGTTTTCTTGGTGTAATGTTCCCTTTATCATTATATAATGCCCATCTTTGTCCCTTGTTATTTTTTGTGTCTTGATGTCTTTTTTTTATATAATAGCTAAAACCACTTTCTTTTGTTTGCTATTTGATTGGAATATCATCTTCCATCCCTTCACTCTGAGCCTATGTTTGACTCAGAGCTGAGATGTGTTTCCTGGAGGCAGCATATGGTTGGGTCTTGTTTTTTAATCCATCCATCCACTCTCTGTCTTTTAATTGATGAATTCAAACCATTTAGATTTATTATTGATGTATGAGCGCCTAATACTGTCATTTTATTTTAATTTTTTCTGATTGTTCTATATTTATGTTGTTTCTTTTTTCCTTGTATTTCAGTGTGCTGTTTCTGTTTTGTGGCTTTCTTTGATAGCTTTTCAGTTTTTTCTTTATTGATGATTTGTGACTTTGCTCTGATGCTTTTCATTTGTGGTTACCATGAGGTTTGTATAAAGCATCTCACAGATGAGACAGTCCTTTTTCTGATAGCATGTTATCTCCATTAGCCTGTGGAGGTTCCATCCTTTTCCTCTACACTATGTTTGTCTTGTCACTAATTATTTCTTTATTAAAAGATTGGCACCTGTGCTAACATCTGTTGCCTATCTTCTCTTTTCTTCTCACCAAAGTCACCTGGTACATAGTTGTATATTCTAGTTGTGAGTACGTCTAGTTGTGCCATATGGGATGCTGCCTCAGCATGACCTGATGAGTGGTGCTATGTCCTTGCCCAGGACACAAACCAGTAAAATCCTGGGCTACTATGCTGGAGCGCATGAACCTAACCACTCAGCCACCAGGCCAGCCCCTAGTTATTCATTTTTACCTTATGAGTTTGTTACCAAATTGAAGTGGTTATAGTCATTTTTTATTCTTTCTTTCACTTTATCCTTTATGTTATAATTGAGGGTTTAATAACATTCTGATATATAGCTACTATTTTCTGACTCCATCTATCTTCTTAATCAACCCTTTGTAAAATTTCCCTTTTTATTTCAAGTATGAGGGCTCTTTTCAACATTTCTTGTAAGGCAGGTCTAGTGTCAATTCCTTCTGTGAGTTTTTGTTTGTCTGGGAGCATTTATTTCTCCTTCCTAGCTGAAAGATAAATTTACTGGATAGAGGATTCTTAGCTGATAGCTTTTGTCTTTCAGTATTTGGAACTTAACATTCTACTCTCCATTAGCCTGTATGGTTTCTGCTGAGAATTCTGCTCAAAGCCTTATGGAGGTTCCTTTGTACATGATTTTCTTCTCTCTGGTAGCCTTTAATATTCTTTCTTTGTCATTGACTTTTAAAGGTTTTAATATTCTATGCCTTGGTTAAGGTCTTTTTGCATTGATGTAATTAGGAGTTCTATTAGTTCCTGTACTTGTGTATCAATTCCTTCCCAAGGTTTGGGAAATTCTCAGCTATTATGTCTTTGAATATCATCTCTGCTCTTTTCTCCCTCCCTTATCCTTCTGGGATACATATTATCCTTATTTTATTTTTCCTAATTGAGTTGTATATTTCTTGTATAATTTCTTCTTTTTTTGAAATTTTAATCCTCTCTCCTCCTTTACTGAAATCATTTCTGGATTTCTATCTTCAAGCTCAGTAATTCTCTCTTCTATATTGTCTATTCTATTTTTAATGATTTCTACTTTATTTTCCATCTCATTAATTGTGTTCTTCATCTCCAGAATTTCTGTTTGGTTATTTTTTTAAGTTTCAACCTCTTTGATGAAGTACTCCTTCTGTTCATTAATTTTATTCCTGAGCTCATTGAACTGTCTTTTTGAGTTTTCTTGTAACTCATTGAGTTTCTTCATGACAGATATTTTGAATTCTCTGTCAATTAGATTGTAATCTCCTGTGATTCCAATTTTGGTTCCCAGACAGTTGCTCTTTTCTTTCTTTCTGCCATATTACTGTAGTTCTTCATGGTACTATGTGAGTTTAATACTATGCCAGTGAATTTCTGGTATTAACCATCTTTCTTATTTGGGTAAGGCTTTGGTAACTTTGGATATGAGCTGTTTCTGTATGTTTTTGAGAGTCTGAACTTTTCACCTTCCTGTGCCTCTGCTAGAATCATCATCAGTGACCTCCTTGTGCTGCTGGTGACTCAGAGGTTGCTGGTGCCTTTTTGCTTACAATGTCACTGGAGTCACAAGACTCACCACCAGGTTCACCAAGCTGCAAACACTTCTGCTGCTGCTGTGGTTGTCTGTGATTCATGTTCCCCTGCTGGCACTCCATGGGCTCTCTATGGGTTCAGATTCTGCTGCTCCATGCATCACCTATGCTGCTGATCCCAGGTTGTCTTGGGGTGCTGGCTGCACCATGGCCAGCGGTTCCAGAGTCACAGATATCACTATCATTGCTGGGGACCTGGGGACCCAGGTATTTGTATGCAGCCCCTGCTGCTAGTACAGTTGGTGTTGGGGGTGCTGCAAGTGGGGGTAGCATCACTGCTTATGCTGTGGTTCTTGAAGCCTCTTTTCATAGGTTTCACCTGTCACTGATGGGTGTAAACAGGGGCTGAGCACTGAGATTTTGTTGCTGATAAAATATTTAGCCTCTGGTCTCTGCTACAATTTTGTTTGTTTTGAAAACTCAGGTCAAGGCGCCCCACCCAAGCCACGAAAAACAGCTTTGTATGCTGTCTCCACTGTTGGAAAGAGCAGGCAACTGCTAAGGGAAGAGGAGGGGGTTGGGTCACCAGTTCTGTTCTGTGTTCTGAATTCTCAGAGCAGGTGTGCCACCCCCTAGTGGTGGCGGGGGGGGGGTAAAGGCTAACTTGTGCCATTCTGCCATTACAGTCTCAGTTTGCAGCCACATGATAGATTCACTGTGTGTGGGGGGCAGGAGCAAAAGTATGCTATGTCTGCTCCTGTATCCTCTATTAAAAAGCACACATGCCAGATCCACTGGTGTTGCGGGGCAGTGGCTAAGCTGACCCTTGTCTGCTCCTGTAGCTTTGTTCACAGGTGCACAAACTGGTGTGAGGATCTGCACCTAGCATTGTCACTGCCAGGTGAGGGGAGCAGTATGCTCCCCTAGTTCCACTGCTTCCCAGAGGTCCAGTCCACCCACCTTCGGATGTATAGGTGAATCAGAGCTCATAGAGAGTCAATGGAGAGCCATCAGGGGATTATGAGACACAGGCGTCCACAGAAGCAGCAGAAGTGCTTGCATCTTGGTGAACCTGGTGGTGGCTCCTGTGACTGCATTGAGATTGTAAGCAACAAAGCACTTGCAACCTCTGAGGCATGTGGATCTCTTAGATGTCCTTTTGTTCTTTTATAGAGAATCCTTTGTTGATCAATTGATTGGTTAAAGTTAAAGGGGAACTGTAAAGAGCATAACTCACTCTATCATGATGATGATTTGACTCCTTGACAAAAAATCCTTTTAAAAAAAGGAAATAACAGACAAATGTCACTCATGAATGTAGATGCAAAAAACCCTTAGTAAAATATATTTAAATCTAATGCCACAATGTATACAAAAGATAATATATCATGACCAGTTGGAGTTGATCCCAGAAAAGCAAGGTTGTTTTAACATTCAAAAATCAAAGCTGCAGTTCAAGATGGCCATGTAGGAAGATCCTGAACTCACTTTTTCTGCCAAAAACGCTGTCTACAGATGCATGTGGAACAATTTACTCTAAAAAATATTTGAAAACTAGCTGAGCAATTCCTTTTGATCAGGCAAACAAGCAAAAGGCCACATCAATGTGGGTAATAAAGACTGAGACACAATCTCACCATAAACCACACCCCAAGCACAGCAACTCACAATTGGGAGGGAAGTCACAAACCTGGACATTCTCCCTGAGAAGTAAAGGGTAGGGACTCCATATCAAGCGCCTCAACTTTTAAGTCCTGCACTTCAGTATCAAGCCCCCAAAATATCTAGCCTTTGGAAACCAACAGAGCTTGGGTCCATGAGACCCAATGGGCCATAGAAAACTGAGAAGTTGATCTTAAAAAGCTCATGCACAGACTCAGCTGCCCCAAGGCACAGTGTAGAAGAAGTCATTTGAAAAGCACCCAGACTTTATGTGAAAGAGATTCATTTATTAATTTTAAAGCATCAGCTGTAGGTGCAGGATCCTAATGGGATAGATTGAGGAGGAAGGTTGTCAGGTGCAATTTTCACACTCTCCCTTTTCCTTGCAAAAGCTAAAGGGTGCCATCATATTTTTCTCTAGCCTTTCTTCTTTGATTTTTTCCTTGCACTCCCCCTCTCTTTCACTCCACAGCATGTGTCTCCTGTGGGAGGGGAACATTTACATGCTTCCAGTGCCAAGGTTTTTTTGACTGCAACCCAGGGGACACCTCTTGATCGCTTGACCCTAGAGGCCAGGGGGCCTTGCTTTCTTGGGTTCCCAGGGACTGTAACAATCAGAGAGACAGATTTTCACAGACTATCAGCCCCAAGGCACTTCATAGATATCAGAATGAAACACATCCCCAATCTTTCTGAGAAAGAGTCCTATCTGTTTGTCTATGAGCTTTGGCCTGAAGGGCAAGCTTCTGGTCTGGCACACTTATAGGGGTATATAGAGGTGTTCTCAGGGAACACAGGGATGGGGATGCCATCTTTGCACTCTCCCTCTGCCTCGCTATGGCTTGCCAGAATTTACCAGAAAGGAGCTCCTATAATCATTTGGAGCCAGATTTTTGTGACTACTTCCCAGGAACACCTCCTGATCTTCTAGCTTTGGTGGCCAGCAAAGCTTATCTGTACAGTCCCGTAGAACTGTATATAGTTGCATACCTTAAAAACTCCTGCCTGAGTGTCTGGCTTCCAGTCAGCCTGAATCTAGGTGCTGACTGAGATCCTCCCCTTTGGGACACTGTTAGGTCTTGGCACATCCTCAACTATTGGGAACTATTAAAAATAAAATAGATTTCTTGAACAATCGTAAAGGGTTGAGAGAAAACCAAGAGCTAGGACAAGTTTGAATGGTAAGTTTCATATCCTTCACAGGGCCACTTCTTCACAACTGGGAGAGGTGGATGTTTAATCTAATGCATAGAAACAAACACAGAGAATCAAGCAAAATGAAGAAACAAAAGAATATATTTCAAACAAAAGAATAAGATCAAACCTCACAAAAATAAATCAAAGTAATTCACTATATTAACAAAATAAAGAGAGGGAATCCATATGATCATTTCAGGGGAGGCATAAAAATCATTTACCAAAATTCAACACCCATTCCTGATGTAAAAATATAATAATACTCAGCAAACTAGGAATAGAAGATAACTTTCTCAACTTACTGATGAAAATACCGAATGTCTTTCTCATAATATTGAGAACAAGATAGTCATATCTATTCTCAATATTTATATTCAACGTTGTAGTAGAGTTCATAAATGGTGCAATAAGACAAGGAGGTAAATAAAAATCTTAAAGCTTGGGAATGAAGAAATGAGATTGCAACTATTTGCAGATGACATTATTTATGTAGAAAATTCTAAGGAATCTACAAAACAATTACAAAAATACATTTAGTGAATATAATACCACAGGATACAAGTCAATTTGTAAAATTCAATTCAACTTGTAAAATTCAATTTTTAAATACTAGAAGCAGACAACCAGAGAGTGAAATTTGTGCCACTATAAATTTAAGGTACTATTAAGCATAATTTCAAAAAATTAAGCTACTTAACAAAAACTTAAAATATTTAACTTATGGTACTTAAACACCTAAAAAATAGAATACTTGAAAAAGCTATGCTAGACTTCTAGATTGAAAATTGTAAAACATTGCTGAGAGAAATTAAAGAAGACCTAAATTTATAGAGAGCTATACCGTGTTCATGTTCATTGCCTCTAAATAGATCTACAGTTTGATGTAGATCAAAATCTAATTCCTTACTGAGTCATAATCTCATTAGGTTTTTTTTTATAGACATTGAAACTTATTCCAAAATTTATCTGGAAATGAATAAGACGTGGAATATCTGATGAAATTTTGATGAAAGAGAAGATCATAGTTAGAGGACCTGCATTACCTTACTTCAAAGCTTACTGTAAATGTCCAATAATCAATAGAGTATGACTACAGTTTGAAGATTAGCAAATATATCACTATGTAATGGACAGAAGAGGAGAGGAAGAATAGAACAGGGAGAAACAAAACAGTACTACTTTCAAAGAGTTTACAACTGAATTGGGAAGACAGCCTGTGAACATGTTAAAGACAAATAAAAATATCTACATCACAATCAAAAGGAACAATAGAAGAGATAGCACAAGTATGGCTTGATTAATTGAAAAAAATCAGGAAAGTAATATCTACTGGTGCTCACTAAACAAAGAGTTAGGAGTCAGGTGTCCAGGGGGCCTCCTGGAGAAGTCTTAATTTGAGTTGGATTTCTGTGGATACATAGAGGGGAGTCCAAGGCAAATCTGGGTGGTCATATCTTTAAAAAGCTGGATTTAATAAGTAAAAAGAAATATGAAACATTTTTTCAAATTTAGCAATGAATAAAAGATGGAAAATCAAATGACTCAGGTGTACTGAAGATTTATGAATTTGCTACTTTGAAAAAAAAGTGTAAATTAGATCCTCTGATGCTGCAAGTCTTGGCTATGAAAAGAGCATGACTTATAGAAATGAACAGCTGTGTGATCAAATATCCACTATACCTATCTACTTTGTGATTTTAGCCAAAATTATCTGAGTATTAGTAGAACCTATGTGAAATAGGGGTAATAACACCTTCCCCAGTGCCTATTTTACATGATGCTCTGTATGATATCTTTGACTATCCTAACTCCAGTCATGTGTGTAATTCTCCAGGGTAGGTTTTCACCAACAAAAAAGCCACCATTTCCAGAAGATACACCATGATAACCATATATATTATTCACTTCTTGCAACATCTGGCTTCTCAGACTTTTCCAAGAGAAGCCATGTCTCTATTTATCTGATATCTCTGCTTCCTGGACATGTCACTGAAAGTTGATGATGACCAAAGATAAGAAGTGAGGAGGAGCCAGCCCGGTGTCGCAGCAGTTAGGTTCACACATTCCACTTCTTGATGGCCCAGGGTTCGCTGGTTCAGATCCCAGGTATGGACATGGCACCGCTTGGCAAAAGCCATGCTGCGATAAGCGTCCCACGTATAAAGTAGAGGAAGATGGGCATGGATGTTAGCTCAGGCCCAGTCTTCCTCAGCAAAAAGAGGAGGATTGGCAGTAGTTAGCTCAGGGCTAATCTTCCTCAACAGCAAAAAACAAAAAAAAAAAGAACGAAAGAAATGAGGAAACTAGGCAGATGTCTCTAAAAGTGGCTTCTCAATCTGATGAAAAGCCTTAGCACCTAGAATTCTTAGTACAACTTGGGAATAATATAGCTTTCACCTAATTCTTTTGACATTAACCATGCATAAAAAATTAAAGCATAGAACTTTTAGTTGTACACATGTCACATATTTTTAAAACATTATGAAGAAAACTCTGAATTCTATGAGTCTCATGGCACAGACTGCAGTCACAATAGAAAGATGCAGTAATTGTGTCATCCCAAGAGGTGGGGCAATTTCAGACAGGGTTGAGTCAACATCATATGCTCCAGAGAGTTCACCCCAATTGACATGCTACACATCTTCCCTCTCATTGAAGAAGTTCTTGCTCTGCATCTCTGGACTTGAACTTTATGAGAAGTCTTGGCCCAGCTTCTCCTTCTCTGAATGGAGGTCATTTTCTACAGTCTGTCACTCCATAGTCAAGCCGCAGAAGACCTGGCTACAGCCAATAAAGAAAGAAGTGTGAGTATAGCATACAATAATGATTTTTAAACCTTTTATAGAATTTGAATTGTGTATACTAAAAATATATTTTAAGAGATAATCGGTTGCCTTGATTGTAGTTTCACACATGCCTGTTCAGCTACCTCCTATCCTCTCCAGCTCTGCTCCTGCCTTAATCCCTGAGATACCAGAAGAATTCTGCACTTTGAATCATAGTGCACAGACAGCTGGTGTAGAAAAAAACATCCAAGGCTTTGGAAGTCTTTGACCCGCAGTCTCCTCAACTGCAAAGTGAGAATTGTCATACCTACAGGGCGGCACTCTCCTGACGTTTAATTTTAGGAAACTTATTGATGGATGCTCGCTTCAAATTTGTCTCTTTATTCCTATTTCCAATTTTCTTACCTGCATGGTATTCTCAAGAATACTGACATTTTCAGCATTATGTCACTAGAAAAAAATCTTTTCTTGGCCAACATATTGAGTATGGATTCCATGCATTAGTTAACTCTTGCAGCTCAATGCCCAGGTTGCCTACATGAGAAGAGGAGCCTGAGCTGACAGAAGCACCATATCTTCCTACTTTCCTAACCTCCAATTCAAGATATGGCATCTCAATCCCTGGCTTTCTGGAGACCCAGGAATACTTGTTAACACCCACATGGCAGTTCATGCCATATTTTTTTTAAAACAATTTTATTTACTCTGAATTGATTCCAGAGGGAAATTCCTGAGAAAAAGGAGATTATCAGGCCTCAGATTTGAAATTCAGAAACATAGAGACGTTTATGTTCTTTGAAGGAACTAAAGGAATGTACAGAGAAAAGGCTTAGAAATCAGGTACACCTGGATTTGAACTCAGGCTCTGTAAGTTACTAACTGTGTGATCTTGCCAAGACACTGACCTCCAAAACATTTAGTATCTTCGGCTGTAAAACAGCAAACTCATACCCACCTCCCCAGAGTGTTTTAGGGTCAAAAGAGATTATAAAATTATTTTATCTTAATTCTCTTCACAAAAGATATATGAATTCTCTTGGTTAATAGTAAATTACACAGATATATAAATGTTCCTTATTTGTTTATACATATTATTCTCACACACAATAATAGGGGTGATAATTGGTTAGTCTTAAGAGATGCATCATTGGTATATTACTTATAAATGAAAACACAGATATAATAAACATTGCTACATCAGAAGCAATAATGACTTCCACAAATTAAACTGAACAAATATTTACTGAGTTTTACTATATGTCACTTACAACAAGATACAAAGATAAGTCCACATTAGGCCGTATTCTCAAAAGAGTAACAGTCTAATTGGGGGAAATAAACACTGAAATATAGATAGTAAAGGTCTTAAAGGATTCCCTCTGAGTGCTATGGGGGTTCAAAGGAGGAAGAGAACATATCAAGATGGGATATTCATGAAAGTTTCCTAAAGGTAGCAGCATTTCAGATAGGTATTGGAAGGTGGATGAGATGTTAACAGGTAGAGATAGGGAAAACATTTTAGGTCGAAGGCATGAGGAGATGTTAAGGAAACAGTGAGGTCTACCAGAGTGTAACTGAAAATAAAACTAAAACACTAAGAGAGGATCATGCCTCAAGGGTGTTGCATATCCAGTTGGATTTTGTGGTTGATGCAGAAGGCAATGGAAAGTCATTGAAAATTTCTTGGAGGGGAAGGACGAAATCAGTGAAATTCTTTCAGGTGACTAATCTTCTAGATTAATCATGTGGGGAAAAATTATCTGCTAGGAGTGAGGGTCAGTACTGTAGTTAAGGTTTAGAGGTACATTCTTATGGTATAGAGTAGTGACTACATGAAGTAGCACTCAAAATAAGATGATTAAAATATTAAGGGACAAGCAGTTAGGACCCAAGGGCAGTTAAAGCTATACTTTAATCAATAAGCAGCTCCAGAGTGAAGAATAAAAAGGAGTAGCGTGCTCATGTAAGGAGAACGTCAAAGCAACATGGCGGTACAAGATAGCAGGTTATAGGGCCTTTTGTTGGAATGGCTGAGAAGTACAAGAAGCTAAGATGCTCAAGACAGAGAAAACTAATGGGCCTAACAGCCAGAGACATAAGCAGAAAAAACAGGATATAAAGAAGGACAGCAGATTTGAACAGAAGAGAACTTTAGACATCAAACTGTTAATGATACATGGAATGACACTCTACCTCAGGGGCTGGCCCTGTGGTATAGTGCTTAGGTTTGCGTGCTCTGCTTTGGCAGTCCAGGGTTTGCTGATTTGGATCCTGGGCACAGACCTACACACTGTTCATCAAGCCATGCTACGGCAGCATCCCACATAGAGGAACTAGAAGGACTTACAACTAGGATATACATCTATGTACTGGGGCTTTGGGGGGAAAAAAACAGAAGACTGCAACACCTTATGGTGTATGGCAGAACAAATATGACAGCCTTCTTATGCAACCAATATAAGGCAGTCTCCAAGAGTAAGAGAGATAGTGAAAGCATCTATTTTTTGAAAAATATAGATCTCATTTCAAAATGAGCTGGTTGGCCTTGGGCAAGTGACTAATCCTCTCTGAGCCTCTGTTTCTTTATCCATAAAATAGGCATAATACATTCCTTTCATAGTTGTGACCTTTCCTTACCTCTCCATCAGGTATCTCTCTATACCCAACTGATCCTTCTGCCATGTGCCAATAGTAGACGGACATGTTCCGCTGCGATGGCAAAAATGGCTCTATTACTAAGTGAATAATCCCTGTGAAATTCAGGTTTGAATGTAAACACTATTTCTATAATTGCTTAAAATTTGCTGTGTCAGTGGCAGAATTCCTCTCAGAGGATTTGTAAGGGCCACTTTAGTTTTCAGATAAAAAAAATCAACTGTGTTTTTCTTTCCAAAGCTGTTGAATGTTAACAGTGCCAGATGTATATACAGTATAATCATCAAATTTTATTTTGTAATGTATTTAAATGTTGAATCACCATGTTCTACACCTGAAACTAACATACTAATGTATGTCAAATATGTTTCAATGAATAAATAAATTAATTGTTTGAAACTGATTAGATTGTGAATGGAAGAAAGAAAAGGAAATTAACATTTATCAAAACTCTAAATTGAAATGGAAAACATTTGAAAGACAATTTCAAAAAGAAATCATCAGACTCATAAGTCATTCACAGTGGCAGTGACATGTTATCTGTGGGGTAACTTTAATTCTGATTTTTTTTTTTTTGAGGCTGATTAGCCCTGAGCTAACACCTGCCACCAATCCTCCTCTTTTTGCTGAGGAAGACTGGCCCTGAGGTTACATTGTTGCCCTTCTTCCTCTACTTTGTATGTGGGACGCCTGCCTCAGCATGGCTTGCCAAGCGGTGCCATGTCCACACCTGGGGTCCAAACCAGCGAACTTTGGGCCACCAAAGTGGAACCTGTGGACTTAACTGCTGTGCTACAGGGCCGGCCCACTAATTCTGACTTTTTAACGGACAGGCCCGAGGATGAGACTCTGAAAAACAACTGTATGTTGTTATTAGATGGTAAGTACCTGCACATTTCGAGGATTTGTTGTTAAGAAACCTAAAAAAAGGGATTAACATACAAGCTTAAGATAACTTGGCCCTAATAAACAACTTCTGTGAAAAATTTTCAAATCTTTCCAATGAATCTGGTCCCTACCTTATGGTTTCTCATTATGCACTTCCTATCATAGAACTTCATGTCTTGTGGAGTTCTGAAAAGTAAGATGGGTCTGACCAGCTTTTTCCAGCATCCCTTTACTCCCTCTTTTTCTCCAATGATGTCCTATCACGAAACGAGTCCGATGGAAGGCCTCTCCATTTTAATTTCTCTTACTGGGTAATTAGGAACAGTTAAATGTAGAAGTAAACTCACAGATTCCTTATCTTATGGAAGAAGAATCTAGACCCAGGATCACACAGTGGGCTGGTGCAGAGCCTGGACTAGACTAGCCTCCCTGGCTACTCCCATCCAATACTTGCTTCACTGCTCATAGCATCCATTGACTCCTCTGCCTAGTGCTCATCCAAAGCCGGATTTCATAATGGAGGGAGAGCATGGAGAAAGAAGAGAATCATGTATAAACAAAAGGCAAAGCAAAGCTAAAAAGTTAAAACCTAAAAGAAACAACCATGAGAAAATGAACAATAATGTGAAGCAACTTCAATTATTCACCTTCCTGAGGTGTAATTTCTACCCAGATGTCCTGTGCAGATCATAGAGACCCTGGAGAGCAGAGAAAGTTTCAGGTGTCAGCAAACAGGGGCTGCCAAGTAAAGAGGCCTTTGCAAGATTTACCTTGGTGACTTGAGATCTTAGCTCTATCTCTAGCACTTTGTCACCAAGAGTTAAATTGTTCTCTAGCTATTTTAAATATATATGCCAAGTCTCTCCAACAAAAGATGAGTTAACTTTTTCAAGGCTTTTGAAGTCTGTCTTATATCCACTGTCACAGCTTGCATGGGAGTGGCAGGGGGGAACTCAATAAATGTTAATAAGTGTTTTGGGTTTGATCCTTGAATCCTCCATCTGGTGCTACATCTATTTCAAATCCAATGTATCACTGAGGGTGTCCCATAAACAGTACAGAGGATGAAGTATATGCAGGGATATATGGTATAAAATAAATAAGCTCTTCTTTTTGAAAACAATTCCAAAGCATGTCCCAATAGAGATTAACTAATGAACCCATCTGTATATACAGCAATAACTCTCTAATTTATTAGTTTCAAACTAAATGGCATTGGCTACTGTCATGGGTGCAGCCTTACTCAACTTTTCACTAAAAATCCCCTAGACAAAGAAAAAAAGTTTGCAAATTCACTGGATCATTAATGGCTAGCTTACATCCAGAACCTGGGAAGGACTCTTAGGAGTAACAAAGGCTTGATTTCTTGCAGTGTTTCAGATAGGCTATATTAAGAGGAAGAGGTCACACTTATGCCATTGTTTAATAATTTATTTGGCCAAAGATACAGAATGTTGAAGAAGCAGCATGACTGCACAGCTTAGAATCAGATTGGGCTCTATCCTGATGGAATGGAATGAAGATATGCAAACAATGGCCCATGCATGCATTTATGTCTGCCTGAAAGAATGTAAGAGAGCACTTCCTTTCTGTTTCGCATCAAATCTCCTTATGTTACACTCACACACACATGCACACACAAACATACACACAAACACACACCATTTACTTAGCAAGGTAATAAAAATAACCAATACTGGCTTTATTTTATTTTTTTCCAATTTTATTGAAGTATGGTTGACAGGTAAAAGTTGTATATTTTTAAAGTATACAATGTGTTATTCCGATATACAAATACATTGTGAAATGATTACCACAATCAAGCTAACCAAACAGGAGCTGTGGAGCTGGGGACTACAATGAATGAAAAGAAAAATGCAAGAGAGAACATCAGCATCAGAATTGATCAAGCAGAAGAAAGAATCTGTATTATAGAAGACAGGACCTTTGAAATTCTCCAGTCATGGGAAAACATTAAAAAAAAAAAAGGAAAAAGTGTGAAGAAAGCCTATGTGAACAATGGGATATCATTTTTTAAAATTTATTATTTTTTTAGCTTGCCAACATGATTTTATTCAGGAATAGCAGAGGGATTACAATTCAGAACAAGGAAATTATAGTCAAGTATGTGTCAACAAAGGGAGGATAAACTTTTGTTAGGTTTTAAGGGGAAAGTGGGGATGAGTGTGGTGTCTTATCATTGTTTGCAAGTAATATGATATACTAACAAAAATATCCTGTGAATTATTGGAGTCCCAGAAGAAGAGCTAGAGAAGGGAGCAGAAAGCTTATTTAAAGAAATAATGCCTACAAACTTCCAAAATCTGGAGAGATTGGACATCCAAGTTCACAAAGATAATAGGTCATCCCCAAATTTCAATACAAAATGATTTTCCCCAAGACCATTATAATGCAACTGTGTAAAAGCAAAGAAAGAGAGAATTTTAAAAGCAAAATGAAAGAAACTTATGGAATGGGGGAAAATATTTGTAAATCATATATCTGATAAAGGATTAATATCCAAAATATATGTTTCATACAATTCAATAATGACAAAAATCTGAGTAAAGAATCAGCAGAGGAACTGAGTAGGTGTTTTTCCAAAGATGTACAAATGACCAATAGATTTATGATATGATGCTCAGTGTCACTAATCAGGGAAGTGCAAATCAAAACCACAATGGGATATCACCTCACATGTCTTAGGACAGTTACTGTCAAAAAGACAAGAGATGACCAGTATTGACAAGGATGTAGAGAACAGAGAACACCTGTGCATTGTTGGTAGTAATGTAAACTTGTGCAAACACGATGGAAAACAGCATGGACTTTCCTAAAAATTAAAAATAGAGCTATCATATGATCCAATAGTTCCACTTCTGGTGTGTATCCAAGGAAATGAAGTCAGTATCTCCCCATGTTCCTTGCAGCATTATTCAAAATAGCCAAGATGGAAACAACCTATGTATCCATTTAAAGATGAATGGATAAAAAAAACGTGATATATACACAATGGAATATTAATCAGCCATGAAAAAGAAGGAAATTGTGCCTTTTGTGACTTTATGGATGGATCTTGAAGGCATAATGCTGAGTAAAATAAATAAGAGAAAGACAAACACTGTATGATCTCGCTTATATATGGAAGCTAGAAATGATGAACTCAGAAACAGAGAGTAGATTGGTGGTTTCCAGGGCCAGAGGTGGTGAAAATGGGGAGATGTTAGTCAAAGAGTACAAACTTTCAGTTATAAAATGAATAAGTTCTGGGGAAATCATGTACAACATGGTGATTATAGTTAATAATATTGTATTATACACTTGAAGTTGCTCAGAGTGTAAATTTTAAATGTTCTCACCACACAAAAAAGTGGGAATTATCTGAGGTGATGAAGCTATTAACTATCCCTATTGTGGTTATCATTTTGCAATGTATAAGTGCATCACATCATCAGACTGTACAACCTTAAACTTACACAATGTTGTATGTCAATTATATCTCAAACAGCCATAAAATAAAAGAATACCATTTTTAAAGATTTATTAAAAACTTTAAAACTCTGTTGAAGAACACAAAAGAAAATGTCAGCAAATGAAAAGACAAACCATGGTCTTGGAAAGGAGGACTAACATCATTGCAATGTTGATCCTTGCTAAATACATTTATGAATGTAATATGGCATCAGTCAAAATAATAATAAATTTTGGGGGGATATATAACAGGAACAGAAGTAAAACTAAATCTAAAGTTCATATGGAGAAACAATTCCCAGAATAATATGAAACAGAAGAAACTAGGCTTCTAGATAGTAAAACATTCATAAAGCTACCATAATAAAAAACACTGTGGTCTTGGCCTTTCTAGATGACATAAAGGAATATAATGATAATTAACTACATAAAGCCAAAGACAGCTGTATATCAGAAAGAAACAATAAGGTCAAAAAGTAAATTGCAAACCAGAGGGAAAGCCCACAGTTTGTATCAGATAAGAAAAAAATATATATATATATATTTATAACTAGTTCTTGTAACATAATAAAAAGAACCATAATCGAAATTTGGGAAAAGGATATGAGCAGTTTACAGAAAATACAAGTGGACTTTAAGTGTATGAAAAGATGTTCAGCTTCATTCAAAATAAGAGAAATGTAAATTAAAATTATTTGACCTCCTATTTTTTCAACTATCAGATTAGCAAAATCCAAAATTTTAAAAATTGTTTTATAGGAAAGACAGAATTGTAGGTGAGAATACAAATAGATACGACTGTGAAGAATGGTAGTTTGGTAATATCTATCACATGAAAATGAATACATATAATCCAGCAGTTTCATTTCTGGAGATATACCCTAGTTTAGATGCATATATTTAAATCAAAGTTATTCACTGCAACATTATTTGGAAACAATCCAAATATCTATCAATAGATGACTAGTTAAGTAAATAATGGTACATCCATTCCATGAATGCTGCCAAACTGTAAGAAAAGAAGAAGGAAGTTTTCTTTAAACTAATATACAAAAATCTTCAAGATACGTTAAGTAAATAAAGCAAATTTCAGGTCTGTTTACATACTATGTTATTTTTCATACAAAAAGTAGCTATAAATGACCATTATCTATTTATCATACCATTTATCATTTCTTTTATCATATTATATCACTTATCATACATATTATACTTGTGTTTCATTAAAGAAACTCCAAAAGAAGTACAAGAAACAGAAAAGTGCTTATCTAGTGTGGACACGGGAAAGGGGAAACTTCTGTATGGGGAAAGAAATGGAATGAAAGTTTGTACTTGTGTGCCTTTTAATTTTGTTGATTATTTTTAAAGATTTTATTTTTCCTATTTCTCCTCAAAGCCCCCTGGTACATAGATGTATATTTTTAGTTGCGGGTCCTTCTAGTTGTGTCATGTGGGATGCCCCTCAGCATGACTTGATGAGGGGTGCCATGTCCACGCCCACAATTCAAACCTGCGAAACCCTGGGCCGCTGAAACAGACTGAGCGAAATAAGTGTCAACCCCTTATTGTGTGGATTTTTTAAAACCTTATGGGTATATTACCATTGCACAGAATTAAATTAAACATTTTAAGTATTTTTAAAAGAAAATATAAATTTAACTAATCATGCAAAATAATCTGAACACAGATACCTTGAAGAATCTAAAGAAAAAAATTGATAGATTTTACTATGTATAAATATAAAGTCTTAAAAATGGAAAACTTTGCATATGACTCAAAGCTAATTTTTTTTTTCAAGGAATATTAGCCCTGAGCTAACATCTGCTGCCAATCGTCCTCTTTTTGCTGAGGAAGACTGGCCCTGAGCTAACATCCATGCCCATCTTCCTCTACTTTATATGTGGGATGCCTACCACAGCATGGTTTGTCACTCAGTGCCATGTCCACATCCGTGATCCAAACCCGCGAACCACGGGCCGCCAAAGCGGAAGGTATGCACTTAACCGCTACGCCACCGAGCGGCCCCTCAAAGCTAATTAAACATTAAAGCAACCCCTCTCGCTAACAAAAAAGAAACAAAAAATACAAATTAAACAAGATATCTATGTAATTTGAAAATATTTTAACTTTATATTTTAAAATAATTTCTGACTTATAAAGCAGTTGTAATAATAATAACACAAAGAATTCTTGTATACCCTTAAACCAATTTGCCCAAACATTAATATTTTACCACATTTTCTTTATTATTCATTCTCTCAATTAATAAACGGATAGACAGCTAGATAGAATTTTTTATTAAAATGTTTGAAATTTGATGACATAATCACCATTTATATTTAAAAACCTTAGTAAATAATTCCTCAGTCCAAGGACATTCTCTGACGTAAACACACTAGAATGTATCAACATCAGGAAATTGACTTTGCTACCATGCTATTATTTCATCTCAGTGCTTTTACCCACTAATGATCTTCATCTAGTATGGGATCTAATCAAGGATTACAGGTTGCCTTTAGTTTTCATCTATCTGTAACCTAGAAAACTTCAATTTCTTTGTCTTAATACTTTGAATAACGCAGGTTAGTAATTTTGCAGAATGCTGTTCAATTGGGGTTTGCCTGATATTTTGTCATTATTAGATTCAGGTTACGTATTTTCAGTAAGAATACCAGAGTAATGATATTGTGTGCCTCTCCAGTCTCAATATTGTTGATGTTGACTTTGAGTAATTGTTTAAGGAAGTGTCTTCCATGTTTCTCCATTGTAGAGTTACATTTTCCCTTTCACAATTAATAAGCATCTTGTGGGGAAATACTCTAAGACTATGTAAAATCTCATTTCTCATCAAAATTTTAATGACAACGTTCAATTCTGTCAAGAGCACTTTCAGAAGGAAGGTGAATTATTACAACTTTTATAAGAACCAATCTAATACTATGCATAAAATCATTATGGCTTTTAAAATAGTAAATTTACCACACCAAGTGAGTCTAAAAGAAAATAGGATGTATAAAGATTTCTATTCAAGAATACTTATCACAGAATTACTGATAGTAGTAAAAAATTAGAAATGATCTAAACATCTAACAGAAAATGGTTATATGTATAATTAAGTTATACTACATCCATAAGAGGAATTATTTTACAAGTGATTAGAATGAATTTGGTGAAGATGGGAATAAGTTACAATAACTTTAGAACTAAGAAGTAACGTGAACTTTTCTTCATCCCATTCTGCCCTATCAGTTTGGACTCAGCATCATTCTAAACCAGATGATCAATACCAGGATGTGGTCTCTATTTCTCATCTAATTCCATTGTCCTAATCACAGCCTCTTTATCACCTTCTTCGTCTCTGCATTTCTCAGGGAGTAGATGACAGGGTTGAGGATTGGAGTGATCACTGTATAGCACACGGCCACCATCTTGTCCACAGACAGAGTGGTAGAAGGCCTCAGATAGATGAAGATGCAGGGCCCAAAGAACTAGGAAACCACAATGATTTGGGACCCTCCGGTGGAGAGGGCCTTGCGTTGCCCCTCAGAATTTTGAGTCCTCAGATGGACCAAGATGACCACATAGGAGGTTAAGAGGACCACAAAACTGATAGCAGACAAAGTTCCCCCATTGGCAATGATCAGAAGACCAATG
The DNA here is from genome assembly GCF_041296235.1 of Equus asinus. Lineage (NCBI taxonomy): Eukaryota > Metazoa > Chordata > Mammalia > Perissodactyla > Equidae > Equus > Equus asinus. The sequence continues at coordinate 19,168,763 of NC_091806.1, forward strand.
AGGAAGGTGTCAGAGCAGGCAAGTTTGAGCAGGGGAAGCAGGTCACAGAAATAGTGATTGATCACATTGGGGCCACAGGAGGGCAAGTGAAAGATGAGAAGGATTTGGGCAAAGGAATGCACAAAGCCCCCCCACCCATGCTGCTCCCACCAGGACAGCACACACCTGCTGGTTCATCATGGTGGTATAGTTCGGGGGCTTACAGATGGCCACGTAGTGGTCATAAGCCATCAAGTGAACAGGAACATCTCAGTGCCACCAAAGATGTGAATGAAGAAAATCTGTGTCATGCAGCCCCACAGAGATATGGCTTTCCTTTCAGCCAGCAAATCTGAGATGAGCTTGGGGGCTGCAGCAGGGGAGTAGCAAATCTCCATAAAGGACAGTTAGCAGAGGAAGAAGTACAAGGGGGACCAAGACTTCTGCTGGTCATGACAGTGAGCACAATGAGGAGATTCCCCAGCACAATTGCTGTGTACAAGACCAGAAACAGCACAAAGCAAACTTTCTGCACATCTTGATTGGGAGAAAATCCCAGAAAAATGAATTCAGTCATGTTGTGTATGTTAGCCATGAGGTCACCACCAGGAGGCAATAATTGGGTGAGGTGATCTGAAATGATACAAAATAAAAAACTCCTTCATTAACTGGTTGAATTATGTAATAATCCCTTGCATATCTTAACAGCTTATGAACTGGAAATTGAAAAATGTGTGGGAGTTAGTTACAAGTACAAGAAGGGAAGAACATTCCAAAAAGGCAGACTAGTACACAAAGCTATAAAAATTCATCTATGTGTGGCTGGAGTAAACCAGAGAATCACAAAGATAAAGCTGGAGATAGAGTCTGGTACCAGTTCATGAAGGACTGTTATGGACTCTAGGGTTTATCCTACAGACAATGGGGAATCATCAAGAATGTTAGTCAACTGCAAGGAAAATCATTTTTCAGTAGAGATTGGACTAGTAGAAATAGAGCAGAGGAGAGGAAATCTATTAGGAAATGAATGCCTTATTGGATGACATGGGGCACAAAGATAGCATTGCTGTCTCCATGTTAGATGTCTCTCTGCTGCTGTTGAATGCTTTTGCCTTTTTTCTGCATCTCCCTTTCATCCCACTTCATTTGCTCTTTCCATCCTTGGTTTGCAGAATGGTACTCTCACCACTCCACTTCCCTTAACTGTCTTCAGAAGAGATGTCCCTTGACACTCAGTACTCCGTCTTATTTCTACTTTCTCCTCCTAATTTTCTCCTTCCACACCAGGTCACTGGATGATCTTGTCCCTTTCTAAGGATCAGCTCAACTCATGCACAATTTTTCTCCTTACTGATACCTTCATTTGCTCCAATCATATGCCTCCAGTAGCTACGGAAATATAAACCACCCCTCCACCTAGAGTGCCCACTCTTGCTATGACACAAGCTTCTATGTATTCCAGCCTTACAACACCTCAGGGAATCACCAAGAATGTGCACTGACTGATTTGCAGACAGTCCCGTCCATGCTGGACTTTGTCCAAGGTGACTGAAGTCTTTGTGTATCAACCCAGCCTTTGTACAGTGAGACTCCAGGGCACCTGAGACTAAGAGGCGCATGGCATCCACTCATGCCACAAAGCTTCTTTCCTTCAGGGTTTGGGGACAGGCTCAGGAGATTAAGGACTACCATGAGGCAGAAGGAAATCACTGATAAGATTTACAATTACAGAGACAAATGGAGGGCAGAGACAAATCCTAAATTCTCAGAACAGCTGGGGGATTTTACCAAGAAGCCATTCATTGAGGAAAGCACTCTTAGCAGTCTAGACTCCTGGGTTTATATCCAGGTTTCTTCAGGTAGCATCTATGTGATATTTAGACAGTTCTTTTGCTTCTCAGAGTCAAGGGCCAAACTGTAGCATAGAGATAATACCGACATCACAGGTAGATGCGATATATCCCACTCCCAGCCCATCCCAGGAGCACATAAGTTCCCATACTCTGTGAAACATTGGAGTCATCCCAGAGGCAGGAAATACATCTCCACAATCCACAGACTCTTACAGTCCATGGCCCTCTTCTTTCAGGATATTTTGTAATCACAGCACTTTTCATACTGAATTTTAACTGTGTTATGTGACCATCTGCCACACTAAATCATGAACTTCATGAGAGTAGAGATTATATCTTGCTACCCCTTCATCTCCAGATCTTACTGAAGTGCCTCCACAAAATAGCATTCAATGATCATAAATAGAACAAATGAAGAGTGGATATACATCTGCCATAGACTTCTTAGCACAGTATTTGGTACATTGTAGATGTTCAGTAAATATTTCAAGTACAAAGGTCCCCAAGGACTGAGACCATACCTTCTCCATCCCTGAATCTATACCTAGCACTGTGCTTGTCTCAGGCAGACCAGACCGATGAGAGAATGATTTGTAAAATGCCATGTGCTCCAAGGCAACATTCCCTTTGCTTTCAAATTGGATTGTAATCATTATAAAAAATAAGCACATGCTCACAAAACAGAACTCACCCAAGGTTTCTGTGGCTTTGCTGTTATCACAGTTCCTTTTTCTCTTCTGACCACAGAGATGCAAATAATGCCAGGAGAATAGCCCTCAGTTCATGCAGGTTTCCCAGTTAGCATTAAGGCCCAGCTACCAATCAACCTTCATACATCTCAGGAATCACCAGATGGAAGATCTGCACCCCCTGCAGCCTCAGGCTAGGGAATGCTGAGACTAAGCCACTGAGTCTATTACACCTGATTTAAAACAAGAGCAAATTGGACTTGCTTCCCAAATATTCCACCGAGAGATAAAATTCTGGCAGCCCAGCCTTGAGTTCACTCTACATGAGAGATAACAGGGGGGAAGGTGTGATGATCAATTGAGAAGATTGGTTCACAGACAGCCATACCTTTCCCTTCCTATTCAGGATGACTACCTCATGGGATGTAGAACCTTCATACTAAAATCTCAAACTTCCTTGTAGGTAACATCAGAAATCAATAGAACATGTGAAAAACTTAAATTCACCCAGGGACATGTACACTGTATGGGGCTCTGTGCTGTTCAGAGGTCAATTCGATATAGCTCCTGCTTATCATGAACTCAAAAATATGACTTTACATGAAATTACACCATTTCAAAGGATGGGTCTAAGGAATGTGGGCCACAAATGTCAGAAAACTGAAACAGTACTTCTCCTTGCCTTTGGTATGAAAGAGAGTATAGATCAGTGTTTCTCAGCTGGGGGTGATTTTGCCCAGTAGAGGACATTTGGCAATATCTAGAGGCATTTTTCATTGTCATAACCTGGGAGGAGAAGAGGTGCTACTGGCATCTAATGGGGAGAGCCCAGGGATGCTAGGACACATCCTACAATGCACAGGAAACCTCCCAACAACAAAGAATTGTCTGACCCAAAATGTGAATAGTGCTATTCTTGAGATGCCCTAGTGGGATGAAACAAAATTTGTCCTGAATTGCTAATTATTGAAACTGGATGTTGGGTACACATGAGTTCATTATCCTACTTTGACCACATCTGTAAATATATAATGTATATAATTTTCTGTAATAAAAGTTTTTTTAAATTCCATAAGATCACTTGTATCCCAGATCCCCCTTTACCCTCCAGTGGAAAATTAAAGCAGGGTGCACTCACAGGAAAACTGAGTCCAAACTTCCATGCCAAAGACACTGAATCACAGAATTTCAGTCACTTGCCTGAGGTTGTACAGTCACTAAGTAGTTGAACTAGGTTTCAGTCTGTCACTCTAGCACCAGATAAAAATCCTGTAGCCACCTCACTATGCCCCTACACACTACCCTCCAAGATATCCCACTTACCAAAACTCCCTGTGGCAGATATTCTTTCCATAAAAACAGAACCCTGAATTTGTTCAAGCACCAATGTGCCCAGACCAGGGGAAATGCAGTGCCTAGTCTAAACTGATAATATAATCCCATTCCCCTTTGCAGGAATATAGATAGATAGATAGATAGATAGATAGATAGATTAGATATATAGATATATAGATATATATAACCCCTATCCCAGTTTCTTTTACATCTAGGCATAGATGTGACCTAGTTCTGATCAATAAAAATAAAAATTAAAATTGCTCTGGGGAATTTCTGGGAAAATAAAATTAGAGCCCCTCTCTCCCCTCATGTGAGCATATAACACCTGGGGGTGCTCCAGCCATCTTTCAGCCATGAGGGGACAGCCAAGAAAATTGAAGAGGCACCGACCAGGTGCTCTGGCATCACAGAATTCACAAAACAACCCTGGAAACACGGACCTCCAAATTTCTTTAGTAAGCAATAATTTTGTTACAACTTAAGCCAGGAGTTGGTAAACTTTTTCTGTAAAGGGTTACATAGTAAATATTTTAGGCTTAGCAGACTACACAGTCTCCGTCATAACTATTCAGTTATGCCTCTGTACCACAAGAACTGCCAGAGATAAAAAGTAAAATAATAGTCATGATTGTAGTCCAATAAAACCTTATTTATGGACACTAACATTTGAATTTCATATAACTTTTAGGTCTTACAAAATATTATTCTACCTTGTTTTTCTTCAAACATTTAAAAATGCTAAACCCATTTTTAGCTGGCAGGACATACAAAAACAGACAACAGGCTGGATGTAGCTTAAGCCATACCTCAGCACCCAGATAATGACTGTATAGAAGGGGAAGTGTCTTGTAAAATTGTTCAGATTAAGACATAAATGGTTAATAATAACTTTATTGTATTTCAACTCCCAGAGATATTTTCATTCTATCAGTGCCATACTCCCATGAAATAAAGCTCCTACTGTGGAATTTCAGATATTATAAACATATTAATGGGGTGCAGACACCAAGTGAATTAGAAAGCCTTCCAGGGACTCCCACAAGATCACATTAATAGGGAAAGACAAAGAAAAACATGAATTGATGTCTCTAGATACCACAATCTTTCCTTATACCACAACCTGCTAACCCCAAGAGGAAAAGTGAATGAAGCCAAGGTAGCACAGGTAGAAGTTGATAGAGTGGTGATTCCAGTCTGGGTCATCCCTCCCTGCTGTCTGTGCATGTTGCATTACGGATCACCAAAGAGACAGAATGCAGCTCAATTTTCAACATTGTCGAAAATAGGGACAGCTATGAAAGGGCTATGATTGATGCCATGAGGGTAAGGTGCTAATCTAAAATCAAACATGGCATTGCCTCCTCAGATCTTACATGGATCAAAGTGGCATATGAGAAACAAAAAATATATTGGGTGTGCATTTATCAGACAAGGGGTTGATTTTCAAAATATATAAAAAACTCATACAACTCAACACCACCTGATCAAAAAATGGGCAAAGGATATGAACTGAGATTTTTCCAAGGAAGACAGCCAACAGACACATGAAATGATGCTCAACATCACTAATTATTAGGGAAATGCAAATCAAAACTACAATGAGCTATCACCTTACACTGATCAGAGGGGCTATAATTACCAAGAAAAAAAACAACAAATGTTGGAGAGGACATGGAGAAAATGGAACCCTCATACACTGGTGGTGGGAGTGCAAACTGGTGCAGCCACTATGCAAAAGAGTATGGAGAGTTCTCAAAGAGTTAAAAATAGTAATACCATGCCATCCAGCTATCTCACTAGTGGTATTTACCCAAAGAACTTGAAATCAATGATCTAAAGAGACTTATCCACCCCTATGTTCATTGCAGCTTTTTTCATAATAGCCAATTTGTGGAATCAACCCAAGTGCCCTTCTACAGATGAATGGATAAAGAAGATGTGGTATATATATACAGTGGAATACTACTCAGCCATAAAAAGATAACATTGTCACATTTGCAACAACATGGATGGACTTTGAGGGTACGACACTAAGCAAAATAAGCCAGACAGAGAAAGACCAATACTGCATGATTTCACTCATATGTGGAAGATAACAAATACATGGATAAACAGAACAGATTAGTGGTTACCAGAGGGGAAGGGGGCTGAGAGATTGGCAAAAGGGACAAAGGGGCACATATTTATGGTGATGAATAAAAATTAGATTACTGGGGGTGAGCATGATGAAGTATATTCAGGAATTGATAAAAAATAATGTATACCCCTAAATTACACAATGTTACATACCATTATAAACCCAATGAAATTACTTAAAAATACATATATGTTGGGAGTGAATACAATTTCAGATCCTCCATAGAGAATGGTAACAAGTGGCACTTGTATCTTAATCTCATCCAAATTGTGTCTTTAAGCAATGTTTCTTTTGTCATCATTGCTCAGACTTATTAATGTGTTTTCTTCTCTGATGATGGCAGATTTATCAACATTAAGATATTGAATGTGGATTGTTTGTTAATTGGAGTGATTTTATAATGCAAAGTGAAAATCTCATAATTTCCATGCAAAGAAAATAATCATAATGTACAATCTAGAAATTGAAGCCTAGAATGGGATGTTGAAGCCATAGGACCTTCTTTATCCTTCGCACCATCATGTAAGGACATGGACACCACAGACAATATGGCTTTTTAATATTCTATTATCCACTAGTTTATTTAATTTTCTGTTCATTTATTCAACTAAAATTTTCTGAGAACATAGTTTGTTCATAAAATTATGCTAAGCAGTGAAGTAGAACAGAAAGGTAAATATCTTCCATCAAGTAGGTTTCAAGGTACATACATCCATAAATATAAATAATATAAAGTATAAAGCACTAAATGCCGTAAGAAATAGTCCAGATGAGCAAGGGACAGTCAGTTTTCAGAGGAAGTGGGTTTTTCTAACTCAGGTAAATTGGCAAAGGTTTTATGAAGAGAACATGACTGTTAGACTTTTTAAGGAATCTCAGTTTGAACAGACTGATATGGTGAATGTTTAGAACAGAGAAGGAGCCAAGCCCCTCTGGAATTGCATGGGAAGTTGGAGGCCATCCAGGCTGATAAAGGGATGAATTTTATTCCCTCTCTGACAGTGGAAAGTCAAGCGTTCTTGGATTCCCAGGAAAAGTTCAGGGACTACTTTGCAAAGATGTGTCTTCAGCCATTCAGTAAATTTCTTATTGGTACCCAAATCCTTATTTATAAAATGAACTTTACAGAAATTAAGGAATGACAAATATCTAAAGAAGATAAATAATTTTATATTTTATTATTTTCATGATGGTGAAAATAGAATGAAAGTTGATACAAAAGGTAGAAGTCAGATAGAAAATCATTTATAAACACAAGTTCTGTGGGGAATTAGGGTTTAAGGATTGCAGCAACAAAGTACTAGGGGAGTTTGAGATATCCTTGTGGTATGTAAAGAAATAGAAACATTAATACGCATCATCCTAGGCCAGTGGTATAAAAAATAAAATAAAATAGGATAAAAATATGAATAGGTTAACATTTACTATCTTCCTCACAGCTGACTAAAATCAGAAAGCTTAACTGGTCACTGTTCATGCTAATTTTTTCAAGTTTTCATTTTTATCACACCCTTGAATTCACTTTCTTGCCCACAAACTCTTCATGGCCATTTTCACCTCTGCATTTCTGAGCCTATAGATGATGAGGTTCGGCATAGGGGTGATGACTGTATAGAACACAACCACCAGTTTGGCCTTAGGGAAGGTGCGGGGGGCTGCATGTAGAGGAAGATGGCAGGTCCAAAGAACAAGATGACCACGGTGATGTGAGAGGCACAGGTGGAGAGGGCTTTGCGCCTCCCCTCTGCAGAATGGCTCCTCAAGTTGACCAGGATGACGATATAGGAAGACCCCTAGAGGAGGAGGGAGAAGATAGAGAATAATCCACTGTTGGCCAGCACAATAACCCACTCCAAGAGGTGTCAGTGCAACAAATCTTGAATAAAGGAAGGAGGTCACAGAAGTAGTGGTAAATCACATTGGGGCCACAAAAAGATAATTGGAAAGTAGCAATGATCTGAACCATGGAATTAAAAAATCCCCCAAGCCAGGAACCAACCACCAGATGGTGACACATAGGCCTCCTCATAATGGTTGTTTAGTGAAGGGGTTTGCACATGGCCACATAGCGGTCATAGGCCATCACCGTGAGAAGGAAGATCTCAGTAACACCAGGGAAGTGGAAGAAGAATATCTGAGCCAGACAGCCCTCAAGGAAGATGGTTTTGCTCTTGGCAAGTAGGTCTGTGATGAATTTCAGAACAATAGTAGATGAGTAATTGATCTCCTCTGGGACAGGTACCTAAGGAAGTAATACATGGGGGGATTCAGACTCTTACTGACACTGACTGTCACAACAATGAGGCCATTACCCAACACCATGGCCAAGTACACAGGAGAAACACCACAAAGCACTTTCTCTGAACCTCTGGATCCTTGAAAAGACCAGCTATAATTAACTCAGTCATGTTATTTGCACTGTCCAGGAAATCCATTCAGATATGCTGGATGTGAACTATGGAGAGACTTGCAATAAAGCAAACACTGATTGCAACCAATTTGCCTCACTTATATCACATTAGACAGTGTAAACCACTTTGCATACAAACTTATCATGAATTCATTCATTTATCCAATATGTACTCACTCAGCATTAAATATTATAAATCTAACAAAAGTTTCATATTAGAAAATGAAGGTTCAGAGAAACGGTTATTTATCCAGGATCCCACAGAAAGTAGTGAATTCTCGGACTCAGAACTGAGCTTTCTCACTTCAGTCCAGGGTTCCTTCTGATTCTGCAATGGATATTCTGAATTTGGGGGCCAATGAAGTTCATAGCACATATTTTTATTATCTTCATTGTGTTTTCAATGTTCTATATTATTGGGGAATCCCCATGACACACTCCCGCTCCTAAATTCCTTCTTTCTTTCATCTCTGAATCAGTGAATCATCTTCTTACCAATAATTCTTCTCTTTCCAAAAGGTCCTCTGTACTGTTTGTTCACTTAGTTATACCAGCACTTAACTTATGTCAGTTTCCTTCACTTGCCTTGCAGCTTCAATAACTATGTTTATATAACAAATGTGCGAACATTTCAAGAGAATTCAACTTATTAGTTTGTCTCCATCATTTCACTATTATATTTATACCTCCTCCCCCACTGCTGAAACTACTGAGAAATCCTGAACTCAGAGAGCTTGTCCTCTAGAACACTGGTACGGCTAGTAATCCTGCTTGGCTGCCTTTCAAGTTGGTACTCAGCAGCAAAGTATAAGAAGAGTGAGGATCCCTCTATATGTTACTCCTCTGGAACAGATACTCACTGAGCACCTCTTATACATATATACACAACTCCCAACTATACAGAAGAAATACAGATCACAATACACACTCAAGTTAAGAATGTCATGTGATTCAAAACAATATTCTCTATATTAAGGTGCCAATCAGGAATTTTTTCATCACACATATTCCAAGAGAAACAATAAAGAAAAAGTATGAACATTTTTACCCTCTACTATACATTTTATCCTCATTACTTTTCCCTCTGTCTCTAATGTCACACTGAAATTTTCAAGAAACATAATTTTGAAGAAGTAAAAGTACATGTGAACTGTAAGGGCCAAAATTAGCAGAAAAACCAAAAGTCAGTGATGCAGATAGATGGAAACAAAGCAGTGTGTATCAGACTTCCTCAGGTAGGGACAGATGCAGAAATTTGAAAGCAAATGAAGTCAGTGAGTGTTTAAAATTAAGAAACTGATATTCTGGAACAAGAAAATTGTAGATAAAGAGGTCATAGCATGTCAGATCCACAGAGTATCTTTGATCCTTCACTTTATAATCCCTAATCAGTCCTTTGTGTACTTGGGCACCGGAGAAAGCCCCTTATTGCTCATGTAAATGCTCCTTTTTGCCTAACCTAGCTTGAATAGGTTTCTGTTTCTTGTAAGCGAAATTCCTTAAGATGTAAACTTAGGGAAAAGCAAAAGTGGAACTGAAAATCACTAAAAACTATAAGTTCAAAATACAATTACTAGTTAGAAAACACAACTGAGGGGCCGGCCCGGTGGCACAACAGCTAAGTTCACCTGTTCCACTTCTCGGTGGCCTGTGGTTTGCCAGTTCGGTTCCCGAGTGTGGACATGCCATCGCTTGGCAAAAGCCATGTTGAGGTAGGCATCCCATGTACAAAGTGGAGGAAGATGGGCATGAATGTTAGCTCAGGGCCAGTCTTCCCCAGCAAAAAGAGGAGGATTTGTATTAGTTAGCTCAGGGTTAATATTCCTCAAAAAAAAGAAAACACCACCAAACAAATATTGCATTTATAATAACCAATAAATATTTTTAAATAAAAAGTTTGAAATGCGACATATTAGGGCTTGCCTGGTTGCATAGTAATTAAGTCTGCACACTCTGCTTCAGGGCCCCAGGGTTTGTAGTTTCAGATCCCAGGCACAGACCTACACCTGCTCATCAATCCATACTGTGGCAGCATCCCACAAACAAAATACAGGAACATTGCCACAGATGTTAACTCACGGCCAATCTTTCTCACTACACACATAAAAAGAGAAAAATTAATTCTTTTAAATAATAAAATGTGAAATATTTCTACAGATAAGTATACTGTACAAATAAATATACAGATACAAACCATAAAACTCTACAGGAGAAAAGGAAAGAATATATAAATGGAAATACATTCTTACATCCACCAAAAAAACTTACAGAATAATATTTTTAAGTAGTAATATGCTACATAAAAAAGATTTCATCTCTCCCTAACTTTATCTTCAAATTTAGTGCATCCTCAATCAAAATCTGATGGAATTTTTCTTTATAATTTGACATATCTATTCTGAAGTTCAACTTCAAGAAAATATTGTAAAATACATATAAACATACTAAATAAATATTCTTTAAAAATTTAAAAATTTCAAAGAAAAGTTCTGCAAAATTGTCCTTCAGATATAGGTTTTTAAGTGGTTATAGTTAAAGCACTTTGATACCAGTTCAGGAATAGATAATTACATAAATCTTAGAAGCTGACATAATTCCACATAACAACTTATGATATAAAAGTAGAAATAAGGTAGCTTATTCAAAAGATGATGTTAAGACAATTGGTTCACCACTTGGAACCAATTAAACTTTATGTCCAACTTATTACTTACATCAAAATAAATGGTTAATTAAAGATCTAGAAGTAAAAATTTAAAATGTTAAAGAAACTAGTGAATAAAATCATAATTTGGGGGTAGAAAGGCATTTGAAAGTCTTGCAGAAATGTTAGAATTACACTATACAAAAAAACTAACTTCTGAGCAACAAAAAAGCATAAACAAAGTTGTTCTACAAATGAAGCAATGGTAAAAAGGCTTAAAATATATATGAACAGGCTTAAACTTGACATAAAAATGGTCTTCTAAATCGAACATAAATATATATGTATCCGAATAGAAAATGGACAAAGAATACAAAAACAGACAACTCACAAAATAATAAGTAAAAATATCAATATACATATGAAAGGACTTTGTCTCACTAATAATCAAATAAGTGCTCACAAAACATAAAAAAACTATTTTTAACTATAAGTAAAAGATTGGTACTTGGAGAGCTGGTAAAGGTGAGAATACAAACAGTCTAACACTCAGTTGCAGGAGTCAAGATCAGTATAACTATTCTGGAGAGAAAACTGACAAATATTGACAAAACTGTATCAAATATATACACTCTTCTGCCTCAAATAAATATTCCAAGGAGACACTGGTTAATTACAGAAGTGTTGGAGGTAGTGCCATGCTGGAGCCAGCTCACATTGGCTTAGGAGAACCTGTTGAATACATTATTCTCAAGTCTATGTTTAGTGATGTCACATTGGTAGTTTGAAATCAGCCTTGATTATAACGTCGATTGAGGTTTATAATCTGGTACAAGTGGCCTTCCTAAAACTGAATTCCAGAATTAGGCAAACGTACCCACCCAGCCACAGCAGCATTGCTGATTTCCAATGTGCAAATGCTACAAATTGGGGCTTTTTATTTAGGAGAGCCAGTGATTAAACATTTACCAGCACACTATCACTTTAGAGGCTAAGAGAGCATTACTTCCCCACTCCTCATGTCTCCTTCCCTCCTCCTGATGTGGAGGAAGCAAGAACAACATAACTCTTAGCCCCACTCCGCCACAAGGGAAGTAGAGCAAATTTGGAAGGAGAGATTAGGAATGCAAAAATGGGCCTTTCTTCTCTCCTCTTTTTCTTGGAGTGAGATGTTGCAGTGAGCACACTTTCTATACTGCCCCAGGGGCGACCTATGTCTCTATGAGATATGGACCAAGGTACTCTGTAGGTTAGGTCCAATGCTGTCATGACTGGGTGGGTACCTTTGCCTAATCGTGGAATTCAGTTTTAGGAAGGCCACTTGCACCAGATTATAAACCTCAATCTACATTATAATCTTTTCCAGTAACAAAGGTGATATTTTTTCCCAACCTAAATACCTTATTCTTATGCCTTGATTCTGAATTAGTCAAGCATTCATACAAGGAAAAGATAAATGTATTAAGTTTATTCAAATACACAAATGGTGGTTCCCTCAATGGGTTTATAAGAGGAAAAGAAAAACTATAACAACCTAAATATCCATCTAAGTGGTGGTAGGACTGTCTGTCTACACAAATAAGATAGCAATTTAATTTCTTGGGAAGAATATGTGCTATGGGACAAGAAGAAGAGGAATGGCAATGTGTAGAAGAAAAAGGGATCAGTCATTCATGAAAATAGAAAGAAACTGCCTACCCAAGAGCTAAAGTTTCCAGGAATATGAGTGCAGCAGAGAAATTGCATTAATACCCATGACCTAACACAAGAAAAATTGCTAAATTCATCAGTGTGGTGCCCTTTCCTGTAGCAATGTTGTGGATACCAGAAACTCAGAATAACTAGGAATATCTGGAACAATCTCAGCACCTTGGAAAACCAAGTAACGGAATGATTAAAAGATAAGATTGTGAGATTCAAGAATCACCTTTTATCACATCCTCACTCAGAAGCCCAAGGAAAAGATTTGGACAGAGATTAGGGTTGCAGCTGATGAGAAATAGCTATGGAGTAGAAGGAGACCTACAGGCAAGTGTGACCTGGAAGATACTTTGATGCTACTACTTTTACAGCAATTGATATATTCTTTATAATTGTAATTCTGTGTCTGTATCTTCTACTGAAAGATACACTATCCTAGCATTCCTAATTATCTGTTCAATATTTTCCTCAACTCTTTATTATTAATTGCATTTTGGTTGATAATAACAGCTAGTACTTAAATAATACCATGTGCCACACACTTTATGTGTTCTATGTACTTTAATTTACTCAATTCTCAGAAAAAAAAAAAACCTGTGATGAGGGCATTATTATTATCACCCTTTTTTTATGTATGAAGAAATAGAAGCACAGATAAGTGAATTAACTAGCCTAAGGTTACATAGCAGTGGAGCCAAGATTTCAATCCAAGCAGCATAACCACAGATCCTATTCTTTTTACCTGCTACCCTATACAACTTATAGGTATATAACAGAAAAGTGAAGGGTTAAAACTAAATATATACTTTGTTAGAAGTCCAAAGTATATTTATTTACTGACATAAAGAAATGTTTTTATCAGCATGAACTCATTATTTTTTTGATCCATTAGCGAAACTAAGAAAAATAGCCTAGGACCAATCAGAGAGATCACTCAGAGGTAAGAAAGGAATCATGTAGGGTCCAGTTTTTCCAACCTTCTTCACTAAGAAAAGGAATACCTGACAGCCTTCCTCTTTGAAGACCACCTTTTCCTTCTCTGTCATCTCTGCCTTTTCTGTATTTATTCCTCTCTCTTCTACCCCACCCTTCACCTTTTTCCACCATCTCTTTCACTGAGCTAGTAAGGAATATTTCCTCTTTCCCCACATTGCAGCCTCACCAAAAATGAACAGAATATGTGACCAGCATGTAAAATCCTAAATCAACATCAGAGCATGTAGACTCTACATCAGGTGACTTGCTAGACTCTGGACCAGAGCATAATTATAGACTGCAGACAATGGCCAGATAAAATGAGAGAGAGCTTGATATGCCAATGTGACCGATCTCAGTGTGAAGTAATGGAACATCCATCCCAATCATGTGCCCCCACTTTGTAGTTCCCTGATGGTATCTCACAAAATCCCAAAATTGCAAAAGACTTTAAGTTCATCAAATTTTGTGTTTTGCATAATGTTATCACAATAAAAATAAATATATAAACTGAATTCAATACTCAAAAAATCTTTAAACCCAAACAGCTGGTTTTACAAATGAATACTTATGACTCAAAGACAAGAACTGACTTGCTCAATGTCATATGCCTGCTTAGAGACTTTGCACCTTATTTCCAGCCATATCACCTAGCTTTAGGTCAGAAAATATGGTGGGGTTTCATTCTACCTTAGAACAAGAATTGAATCAGATGGATCTGAAATGCACTCAAGTGCCTCCAATTCAGCATGAAGTTAAACAAATGCCACAGAAATTAGCCAACTAAGGGATTTTAAGATTCTGATTTTCATGTGGAAAAGCTACCCACCCAACAAAATTCCAAGAGTTATGATTAAATGCTTAGGTCCTTGAACCATTTAAAGTAAATTCAACCACACACTATAATCAAGGGAACGACTTCCTCATCGAATTTTCTTTATCTTAGGTGAAACTTTGCCAAATAAACTACGACTTAGGGAAAGATTCAAAATCTGTTTCAGTTACTTTAGTGAGATTTCTTTAAAGTTTTTGCACCCAATAATGAGGTAGTAAGAGAAGAAAGTTGAAGGAAGGACATAAATGGAATTTTTTCCAGACTGGACTATGGAGAATGAAAAGGAGTATGAACAGAGTTGAAAACTAGGACTGAACAGGGAGAAAGGAGACCTGGGCACTAGCTCTCATTCAGTAAATGTATTTTTTAGACAATAAATATAATATAATCTCATTAAGGAAAAATTGGTAGCATGCAAATGGGAAAAATTATTATTTATTTATATTTATTCCCATTTATTATTTATATCATTTTAGGTGCAGGTTTGATTGCATGTAACAGAAAAAAGGCAACTTATGAGATAGAACTGCAAAAGTACAGAAAGTCCAGCACTGTTGTGGAGGTCGAACAATATTACCACAAGAAAAAAAACTTTTGTAACTATGTATGGTGACAGATGTTAACTGGACTTATTGTGGTGATTATTTTGCAAAATATACAAATATCAAATCATTACATTGTACACTTGCAACTAAACTAACATAATGTTATGTCAATTATACCTGAATTTAAATATATAAAATGTTAGACTTCAGCAATCAGACCTGAGTTTCCATTTACTGAGGTATGAATGACTGTGGGAGAACAATCGCAGGGAATAATAAGAATTCTGCTTTGCAAATTATAAGGAAGTTACCTCTCAAAATTCCCAATAGATTTTATCAATATGGCAACATTGGTTATTCCCAAATTCAGTCCCCCTCAGAAGCAAGTATCCCCCTAGGCCCCCAGCTAGCAAGTATCCATAGACAAGACACCATTGTGTAAATCTCAGAACCCAAAGCTGAGGCTGAAACATCCATCCCTGGACAACAGAGACCAAGAAAGACCATTTTAAAAGGGGAAGATGAGCAGTTTAATTTTGAGTGCATCACCCCTCCCCCAGCTCTTAGCTCTACTACCCACATAGTATGCGTCTTTGTGAAAAGGTTTTGTTATTTTCTTGGAATAGGGTAACAATTCATATCTGACATGGTCCTTGCAAGAATTAGAGGTGAGATAAAATATACAAGGCACTTAACAGAGTTGCCTGACAAATAGGAAGTTCTCAATAAATAGCAGGTCTTATTAGCTCAGATTTCCTGGTATTTATTTACTTTTCTCTCTACTTTCCCTTCCCCCTTTGCTCAACACAGAGAGTTAGTTGTTAAGAAATTACCTCCTCTTTCCTCCAGCACTTGCTCAAATAAAACTCTCACCCTAGAATCATGGATTACAGGGTAAACTATTGATAACATGTAAAAGCCTAGGTAGGTAAATGATAGTCTGGACCTTACCTAGGTAGAATTTTATCCTCTGACATGAAGCTCCAATGAGAGAAATCTGACAAGGTAAAAATAATAAATTGATAGTGAGCCTGTAAGATCTACTACTATGAGCTCTATGTCACATCCCAAGGGCCTCCTTCTCACAATTCACTCTAGACTTTCAACTGGTACTTCATGGAACCTCAGAATGGGAATGCCAAAAAGAACTTTAGGACACATTCTCTCCTGCCATCTCCATTTTACACAAGCAGAAACTGAGGCTCAGGGAGTAAAAGTGACCCAGCCTAGATCACACAGCACTTTGTGGCCTCTCACATTCAGTCAACCTGAGAAATCCTCTGGGTATGGCATTCTGTATCTTGTTTTGGGAATGCCCAGTCTTAGAGCAAGGAGTTGAACATGAAAATTATTCTCTTTAGGCTCAGGAAAAATTTATTCCTCTGTTGCAAGAGCTCATCACTCAAAGGGATGACCTGCACTGAGGAGACTGAAGGGGTGTGCACAGGAACACAAGAGGCTCTCTTCATTACAAAACTCTTCCACCAGGCTCTTTCCTCTGCATTGAAGGCCCCCAGTGGGCTAAGTCACTTCATTTCAGCTAAGGCATCAGGTGAAACTGAAGAAACTTTAGAGCTTAAAGGAAATTTGTAGACCATTGCTCAATCTAATTAGTTTACAGATGGAGCAAATAAGGGCCACAGAGTTTAGTTGACTTCTCAAAGTCATACAGCTAACTATTGGTCAAGTTGCCGAGGAACTCTTTCCCTGATACTAGGATTCCTTTCTAGTGATTTTGATTTTGTGATTATTATTGCCAGTTAACAGTGTCAATCTTGCTTCCACACAACAAAATTTCCTGGGTCCTGTGATCTATTAGAAAATGAACAGGGTATGGTGATGTGGATGAATCACAAAAGGAAGGATTTGGCAAATCAGTCTCATGGCCAATCTTTAGATCAATTATTTAGAAACAGAAAAGTAGCTACCGAAAACAGCCAATGAGTGAATTTTAGATCTTGTTTTTCAGTTTAGAAAACACACTCACTCACTGGAAGACCAAGGATTATTTTTTAATTTGGAGATATTGTGCTATTTAAAATAAACTGACCCACACACTGTGATCAAAGTATTTAATTCCCGGTGGAATTTCTTATCTCCAGTGTGAAACTTTGCCAAGAAATTGTGAGTTACAAAAAGGTTCAAAATGCGTTTTAATTAATTTCGTTGGAGAAATTTGACAGATTAAAACCATCTAGTAATTATGTTCTGAGAGAAAGAAGCTAAAGACATGATATTAGGAATGTTTTTGCCTGCATTTTCTGAGTCACCACGGGAGTATGAGACTGAAGGAAGAAGTGAGGTCATGTCCTTGGAAAGGGGCTTCCAGCTGGGTGACTTAGGCAAGTCCCTTCACCTCAGCAGTCTGAAGTTCTACAGATGTAAAATGACAGAATGAGACTAGATAATCTTTCATGTTCCTTTTCACTCTAACATTCTATGCTTCAACATCACTTAGAATCATATGCCTGAAACACCCCATCCATTATGATGATGATAATAATGATGATGATGATAGCAATAATTGCCACTTATTGAGTACCTACTATGTGCCAGGCACTATACCAGATATTTGGCAGCCATTGTCCCTAATAGTCACAGCAAGCTTGAAAGGCAAATTTTCTTATTGAACACTTTTGTTTCCTCCATAGCATCTATTTTCCTCTATTCCTGTCAAAACTACCCAGATTTTGCTTTGCAGAAGCCACACCTACCCAATCCCAGCCAAACTTGCCTTAAGCAGATGACAAGCAGGTTGGCATAAGCAGATCTCCATAAATCACCTCTTGGCCACAATATTGGTTTAGGAATGGAAAGCAACCCAGTCAGGGAGATAGGGAGGCATTTGAGGGATTCACAGGTAAGAAGCATACTCTATCTTAGGCAGATCATATCAGAAAAGAGAGAAATATTTGCTTAGTTTTCAGCAAGTCTGCCTGGTCTGGAACTGCAGCAACCACTTTGTGACAAAGAGGAATCATAAGCTTTCTGAGGGCCATCACATGAAATACAGTCAGCATTACAAAGGGAAGAATGTCAAGAAGGAAAAAAACTGGGTAGTGGTAACATGCGATCCACTGTATCAAGTCTCACCTGGAGCCTGCCTTACCTCTGGCTTTTTCAGTTACATGAGATCATAAATTCTATTATTGTTTAAAATGCACAGAATAGCATCTTCTGTCAATTGAATCATAATCCTAACTGATACAATGTTATTATTTTCATCATACAGTTGGGATTCTGTGTCTGAAAGGAGGTATCTATTTATGCAAGGTTACTCAATGGTTGGGTTTATAGTTGTCCTATTTATATTTCAAAAAAAAATATTGTGACAAAAATGAGACCAAATAAATGAAAATGCTGAAGTCCACAAGAGAAAATGTATTTAAATACAAGTAATATACTCATAAACAGTGTTAGTGTTTATCTCTGGGAGTTGAATTATCAGGGTGTTTAGAATTTTTTATTTATTATTGGTAGCTTCCAAATATTTCTAAAATATCTATAGTATTTATATTAAAATGTATCTTTCAAAAAAATAGATTATTTCTAAAGATTCAAGAAACACTCTCTACAAAAATCAAAGAAAAACTATCCTGGAAAAGAAAGCAAACAGAAATGTCTGATTCTCATAGACATCATAAATTCAAAATTTGGTGACTGTACTGTTAAAACTCAGGAAGGAAATATAATTTAGAATTTTAAAGGATTCTTCATTATGAGGTCATACCACTGACCATTTCTTCTGGTAATTGCAGACTGGTAAAAATATGAAACACAATAGTCTCATGAATTCCAGATTTTTAAATTTTGTGCACTCATTTAAAGTGTAGGTCTTTGTGTCAAATTTTATAGAAGTGGCACCAAATTAGAATCCAGACAGTAGGACTGAAAATAATTACCACTATTTCTTTTATAAAACAAAGAAGTCTCTGATAAAAATGTTTCTTCATTCTCTTTGGTGGCAGATTCTGCTAATACCTTTATTGTCTGTACTCCATTCTATTCCTGCCCAGATGAAAATAATCACTATCCCAGAATCCCTGGCAGCTAGACATGGCCATATGATCCAGGGCTGGCCAATGATATGTAAGCAGAGGTAACTGGTAGAGGATTTGGAAAGTTTTTTAAAGAGGTAATGCTTAATTGGTGTGCCCAGTCAGAAGCTTGGTCTTCATTCTGTACTCTGCTTCCTTCCTTCCTCTTCCTGCCCACTGTGTGGAAAAGAGACTAAAAGAGAAGGAGCTATACCACTCTCACACTCAAAACCACATCTACAGAATGAAGAAGAATTTTAAAAAAAAACTATATGCAAACAAAACTAGGCTGAAAAAATCTGAAAATGTGAATCAGAGTACTTCTACTAGTAGAAATACTGAAAATTCGATATTAAAAACACAACCACAAAACTAAAGAAATCTGCAACATAGTACTCTAAGCTGAATTAACTATACTCAAACTTTTATGGATATGAAGATAAAAAAATGATTTAAAAATGCAAAATGTAACAGAAATGGATTTTAGAAATCAAGAAGGAATGAAATGAGTTAATTAAGCTCAAGAAAAAATAAAATAAAAATATAAAAATCATCTCAGTAATGAAAATTAAAGTATCTAAGGGATAATGTTCAAATTAAAATATAATAAAGTTCATGAAAGTAAGTCTCATACTCAGCCAAAGGAAATAAAATGAGATTTAAAAGAAGTAAAAAGGGTCAGAGAAACAGCTAAAAAAGGAAGTTAAACAAAGGAGGCCCAAGATATGTGTAATTGGTGCCCCCAAAAAAATAAAATCAGAATACGGGAATAGAATCCAATATAAAACTATAATCCAAAAATATGTTCCATAGATTTTTAAATATCTAAATCTACACATTGTAAAGATCCACTGGATACCAGGAAAAATAGAGGCAGAACAATAATCTCTGACTCATATTCTAATAAAACTATTAGACATTAAAGCTATGGAAAGAAATTCTTAGGAACTCTAGGCAAAATGATAAAATAAGGTACAAAATCAAGAGAATTCTGATAGCATTTGAGTTCCCAAAAACAGCATACAAATGAAGACAACTGCATAACAGTATTTTCAAGAAACTTAAGAAAGTATAAACCAGAATTTTACACCCTGACAAGCTGTCTTTCAATAAAACATCAATTTTGAGGGACACCCAGAGATCCCATGGGAGTGGTCTGGGGCTGGGTGGAGCTCCAGTGGCCAGGCTCCACAGCCCAGGGGGGAACTCCACAGTCTCACACCAGGGGCAGGGAAAGCCTCTACTCACCATTAGCAGAGAGGCCCCGCCGAACATTCAGAATGCTGAGAGGCTCCCAAAGAGGAGGATCCCAGGCAGCGCATCAGCCCGCCAGATGACACCAGACTCATGGACTCCAGCTGTGTCCCAGAGGGGGCAAGGGGCAAACAGAGATCCTGTGGGAGTGGTCAGGGGCTGGGTGGAGCTCTAGTGGCCCAGCTCCATGGCACAGGGGGAAACTCCTCGGTCCCACACCAGCAGCAGGGAAAGTCTCTACTCGGCATTATTGGAGATGCCCTTCCCAGCATTCAAAACACTGAGAGGCTCTGAGAGAGGAGGATCCTGGGCACAGCAGCAGCCCGCCAGCCACCTCTGACTCACAGACTCCGGCTGTGTCCCAGAGGGAGCAAGGGACCCCAGAGATCCTGTTGGAGTGGCCAGGAGCTGGGTGGAGCTTTGGTGGACCAGGTCCACGGCTTGGGGGGAAACTCTACAGTCCCATACCAGCGGTAGGAAAGCCTCTACTTGCCCTTAGTAGAGAGGCCCTGCCCAGCAATCAGAATGCTGGGAAGCTCTAGGAGAGGATGATCCTGGGCAGAGCAGCAGCCCTCCAGCCACCTCTGACTCACAGACTCCAGCGGTGTCCCAGAGAGGGCAAGAGTCATCCAGTGATCCTATGGGAGTGGCCAGGGGCTGGGTGGAGCTCCAGCAGCCTGGCTCGATCACGAAGGGGGAAAATCCATGGTTCCATAGCAGCCACAGTGAAAGCATCTGCACAGCACTAGTGGAGAGGCCCTGACCAGCAATCACAAGGCTAGAAGGCCCTGGGGCAAAAGCGGCACAGCTAGGTGAGCTAACCACAGACTGCAGAAGATACCCATAGCTCTGCTGGGAGCTATAGTGGACAAGTGAGATCTTGTGGGCCCTGACAGTGACACAGCTGTGAATATAGGTGATCCTGCTCCCAGCCAATGGGAAAGCCCATAACACCACTGCAGACCCTAAGGAGGGAGCACGTCTAGGTGGTCTGCAATAGCAAGCACCAGCAGCCTGAGGCACCCTTGTGATTGCCCCCACCACTGACAAGGGACCCCACAGGACCACTGTTACTATGAGAAGGTCCAGTCAGCAACAGCTGACAGGGTTCCTGGTTGGTGCAGTCTAAACAGTTGCATACCCCCACACCAGTAGAAACAAGTGGAAACAGTAACTGAACTCTGTCTCTATGTGGAGGCACAAATCTACACCATCAAGCAGTATGAAAAAATATATTAAACCTCCAGAACAGAAGGAAAATGACAAGTACCCAGAAAACAATCCCAAAGACAATGAAATCTATCACCTAAATGACGATGACTTCAAAATAGCCATTATTAAAATACTCAATGAGTTAAAAGAGAATACAGATAGACAACTCAACGAGTTCAGAAGCTGTCACAAAAGAGCTTGATACTATAAAGAAGAACCAATCAAAAATACTGGAGATGAAGAACACAATGGAGGAGATTAAGAAAAATCTGGACTCTCTGAACAATAGGGTTGATAATATGGAGGACAGAATTAGCAATTTGGAGGATAGGAATATAGAAATGCTGCAGACAGAGGAGGAGAGAGAACTAAGACTAAAAAGAAATGAAGAAACTCTCCGAGAATTATCCAACTCAATTAGGAGATGCAACATAAGGATTGTAGGTATACCAGAGGGAGAAGAGAAGGAGAAGGGAGCAGAAAGACTGCTCAAAGAAATAATGGCTGAGAACTTTCCAAGCCTGTGGAGAGAGATGGAGCTCTATGTGACAGAAGCCAATAGATCTCCAAACTTTATCAATGTAAGAAGACCAACCCCAAGACATATAGTAGTGAAGCTAGCAAAAGTCAATGACAAAGAGAAAATACTGAGGGCAACCAGGCAGAAGAAAATAACCTACAAAGGAAAGCCCATAAGGCTATCAGCAGATTTCTCAGCAGATACCTTACAGATTAGAAGAGAGTGGAATGATATATTCAAAACTCTGAAGGACAAAAACCTGCAGCCAAGAATACTCTACATAGCGAAAATATCCTTCAAATATGATGCAGAAATAAAACTTTCCCAGATAAACAAAAGTTAAGGCAGTTCATTGCCACAAGATCTCCTCTTCAAGAAATACTCAGGAAAACCCTCATACCTGAAAAATCAAAAAAGGAAAAGGGTTACAAAATCCAGAGCAAAGGAGATAAGTAGAAGGACAATAACAGAAAGTAGCAGCTCTCCATCAGAACACGTTAGCAAAAGTTAAATAAAACATTAAAGTTAAAAAGAAGGGAGACACCAAGAGTAAATATAATCTTGTCATTTTAACCATAAACTCAAAACACAAGAAGGAAGAGAAAAACAAATCTGACAATAACAACCTAGAAGTGGAAGAGGAAAGAGGTGGAACGTTTTAATCTAAGGAAATAAGAGGCTATTGGACAAAGGACTATCTCATCTACGAGATGTGTTATACAAACCACCTGGTAACCACTAAACAAATAACAAGAATAAAGACACAAATTACAAATAAGAAGGAACCCAATACAGAAATTTACCTATTTGAATTAGTAGTCCAAAAATCATGGGAGGACAAACAAAGGAAATGCAAGAGAACTGGAAAAAAAGTGATAAAATGGCAGCAGTAGGTCCCCATGTTTCAATAATCACTCTAAATGTAAAAGGATTGAACTCTCCAATCAAAAGACACAGAGTGGCAGGATGGATCAAAGAACAAGACCCAACAATATGCTGCCTCCAGGAAGCACACCTCAGGCCCAAAGACAAACACAGACTCAGAGTGAAGGGATGGAAGACAATACTCCAAGCTAATAATGACCAAAGAAAGCAGGTGTTGCCATACTTATATCTTGTCTGATATATATCTTGTCTGATTATATCTTGTCTAGTAGACTTCAAAGCAAAACAGATAAAGAAAGAAAGAGGGGCAGTATATAATGATAAAAGGGACACTGCACCAAGATGACATAACACTTATAAATATATACGCACCCAACACAGGAGGGCCAAGATTTGCAAAGTAACTCTTAACAAAACTTAAAGGAGACATCAACAACAATACAATAATAGTAGGGGACCTCAACACCCCATTACCACCAATGGATAGATCATCAAGACAGAAAATCAATAAGGACATTATAGAATTAAATGAAAAATTAGACCAGATGGACTTAATAGATATACATAGAAAACTTCATCCAAAAACAGCAGGTTACACATTCTTCTCAAGTGTGCAAGGAACATTCTCAAGGATAGAACATATCTTGGGAAACAAAGCAAGCATCAATAAGTATAAGAGGGTTTGAAATAATATCGAGCATCTTTTCTGACCATAATGCTATGAAACTAGAAATCAACTACAAGAGTAAAGCTGGGAAAGGGGCAAAAATGTGGAGACTAAACAACATGCTACTGAACAAACAATGGATTATTGAAGAAATTAAAGAAGAAATCAAATATCTGGAGACAAATGAAAATGAAAACGTGCCATACCAACTCATTTGGGTCGCAGCAAAAGCAGTTCTAAGAGGGAAATTCATTACAATACGGGCTCACCTCAATAAACAAGAAAAATCTCACATAAGCAACCTCAAACGACACCTAACAGAATTAGAAAAAGAAGAACGAACAAAGCCCAAACGCAGTAGAAGGAGGGAAAGATTAAAAATTAGAGCAGAAATAAACAATATTGAAACAAAAAAGACAGTAGAAAGGATCAACGAAACCAAGAGTTGGTTCTTTGAAAAAATTAACAAAATTGATAAACCCTTAGCCACATTCACTAAGAAAAAAAGAGAGAAGTCTCAAATAAATAAAATTAGAAATGAGAGCGGAGAAATCACAACGGATACAAAAGAAATACAAGGGATCCTAAGAGAATACTATGAAAAACTATATGCCAACAAATTGAACAACCTAGAAGAAATGGATAAATTCCTAGACTCTTACAAACTCACCAAACTGAATCAGGAAGAAGTAGAGAATCTTAATAGACCAATCATAAGTAAAGAAATAGAAACAGTAATCCAAAACCTCCCCAAAAATAAGAGTCCAGGGCCAGACAGCTTCCCGGGAGAATTCTACCAAACATTCAAAGAAGATTTAATACATATCCCTCTCAAACTATTCCAGAAAATTGAAGAAGATGGAGCGCTCCCTAACACATTCTATGAAGCCAACATCACTCTGATCCCCAAACCTGACAAGGACAACACAAAGTAGGAAAACCACAGGTCAATATCACTGAGGAACATAGACGCAAAAATCCTCAACAAAATTCTGGCAAACCGAATACAGCAATATATCAAAAAGATTATACACCATGATCAAGTGAGATTTATACCAGAGACACAGGGATGATTCAACATCTGCAAGTCAATCAACGTGATACACTACATTAACAAAATGAGAAACAAAAACCACATGATCATCTCAATAGATGCAGAGAAAGCATTTGACAAGGTCCAACATCCATTTATGATAAAAACCCTCAATAAAATGGATATAGAAGGAAAGTGCCTCAACATAATAAAGGTCATATATGGCAAACCCACAGCAAACATCATACTCAACGGACAAAATCTGAAAGCCATCCCTCTGAGAAAAGGAACAAGACAAGCGTGCCCACTTTCACCACTCTTATTCAACATAGTACTGTAGATGTTGGCCAGAGAAATTCGGCAGGAAAAAGAAATAAAAGGAATCCAAATAGACAATGAAGAAGTAAAACCCTCGCTGTTTGAAGACTACATGATCTTATATATAGAAAACCCCAAAGAATCCATAGGAAAACTATTAGAAACAATCAACAGCTACAGCAAAGTTGAAGGGTATAAAATCAACATACATAAATCAGTAGCATTTCTATATGCTAACAATGAACTAACAGAAAAAGAACTCAAGAACTCAATCCCAATCACAATGGCAACAAAAAGAATAAAATACCTTGGGATAAATTTAACCAAGGAAGTGAAAGATCTATACAACGAAAACTACAAGACTTTCTTGAAAGAAATTGATGATGACATAAAGAGGTGGAAAGACATTCCATGCATGTGGATACTACTCAGGCATAAAAAAGGACAAAATCGTCCCATTCACAACCACATGGATGGACCTTGGGGTATTATGTTAAGTGAAATAAGCTAGATAGAGAAAGAGGACCTCTGTATGACTCCACTCATAGGTGTAAGTTAACATATAGACAAAGACAACTGATTGGTGGTTACCAGGGGCAAGCGGGCTAGGGGGAAGGCACAAAGGGTCAAGTGCTGTAACTACAACACGACTAACAATAACATACAACTGAAATTTCACAAGGTTGTAAACTATCATAATCTTAATAAAAGCAGCATTTCTGAGGAATCTATTATACAATGCACTTCATCCAACGAAACTACAAAAACATCTATAAAGGTATATCAGTTCTATCAGTTCTTTTTTCATGTATTTTCAAGGTTTTGTTGTCAAAGAGCATATACTTTTAGGATTATTATGTCTGCTTGGTGAATTGGTCCACCTATCGTTATGCAACGTCTATACTTTTCTCTGGAAATATTCATCATAGTAAAGTCTACTTTGTCTGATATCAACATAGTGTATTGGCAATGAATGTTTACTCAGGATGAATCTTCCTCATTAAAAAAGAAAGGTAAACTACCTTTGAATAAGATCAAAGTTAGTGGAATTACACTACTGATGATCAAAAGTTATTACAAGATTATAATTATCAATGCAAAGATAGGCAAATAAACCAATAGCGTAGTGTAGAAAGTTCAGAGACAGATACATACATATGTGGACATTCAATTTATTACAAAGTTGCACAGAAGAGCTATGGATAAATGATAGGCCTTTCAAAAAATTATTTTAGTTCAATTGAATATCCATATAAAAAAATATCTTCACCTTCCCCACACACAGTTCCCAAGAATTAATTCCAAATGGATTTTAGATCTAAATGTGTAAAGTAAAACAATAAAGTATCTAGATATTAATGTAACAAACTATCTTAATGAACTTGGAATAGGGAAGGATTTCTTTTTTTTCTCTAGTTACTGAGAAATAATTGGCACACATACCATATAAGTTTAAAGCATACAGATTCATGGTTATATTTACATATTGTGAAATGACTAACACAATAGGGTCAGCTAATATCCATCTTCTCACATAGATACAATTTAAAAAAAAGAGAAAAAAGGGAAAGACCTTTTTCCTTGTGATGAGAACTCTTAGAATTTACTGTCTTAACAACTTTCATATATATCCTACTGCAGTGTTAGCTATAGTCATCATGTTGTACATTACATCGCAAGTACAGATCTTTCTTGGCTTATGGGGTTATGTCCCAATAAACCCATCATAACTTTAAAATATGATTAGTCAGAAATGTATTTAATATATCTAACCTACTGAATATTGTAGCTTAGCTCAGTCTACCTTAAGCATTGTCAGAATATTGCATTACATTAGCTTACATTTGGATAAAATCATGTAACACAAGGCCTATTATATAATAAAGAGTTGAATATCTCATATAATTTATTGAATACTGTACTGAAAGTGAACAACAGAATCAGGTGTTTACCCTGGTGATTGACTGGCTGACTGGAGCCTACTGCTGCTGCCCAGCATCACAAGAGACTATAGCAACAAATATCACCAGCCTCAGGAAAGATCAAAATTCAAAGTTCAGAGTATAGTTTCTACTGAATGCATATCACTTTTGCAACATCATAAAGTCAAACAATTGTAACAAACTATTGTAAGGTAGAGACTGTCTGTGCTTATTTATCTTATAACTGGAAGTTTGTAATTTTGATCACATTTCTCTTGTTCTCTCTCCCCCCAATCTTGTCCACTAGTAGCCACAAATATCTCTTTTTCTATGAGTTCCATTTTTTTATATGCCACATATAAGTGAGATCATACAGTATTTTTCTTTCTCTGATTTACTTCACTTAGCATAATGCCTTCAAGGCCCAATTTTGTTGTCACAAATGATAGGATTTTCCTTGTTTTTATGGTGAATATTCCATTGTATATATTTACCACAACTTCTTTATCCATTCATCCATTCATGGACAGGTAGGTTGTTTCCATGTCTTGGCTATTATAAATAATGCTGCTATGAACATGAAGATACTTTTTCCAGTTAGTGTTTTTATTTCCTTTGGATATATTCCAGAAGTGCAATTACTGGATCATATGTTAGTTATATTTTTTATTTTTTTGAGGATCCTCCATACTGTTTTCAATAGTGGCTGTATCAATTTACGATTTCATCAACTGTGCACATCCACAACAACATTTTTATCTCTTGTGTTTTTTATGATGGCCATTATAACGGAATAAGGTGATATATCATTGTGGTTTTAACTGGCATTTCTCTAATGACTAGTGGTATTGAGCATTATTTCATGTACCTGTTGGCATTTCTTTGAAGAAATAGCTGTTCATGTCCTTCACCCATTTTTTAATTGCTATCTGGTTTTTTGATATTGACTTGTATGAGTCCTTTATATATTTTGGATTAAGCTCTTATCAGATATATGGTTTGCAAATACTTTTTCCCTTTCCATAGTTTTCTTTTCATTTTGTTGATGGTTTCTTCTGCAGTGCAGAAGATTTTTAGTTTGATGTAGTCTCACTTGCTTTTTTCTTATTTTGTTGCTTGTACTTTAGGTATCTTATCCAAAAATTCACTACAAGACCCATGTTAAGGAGCTTTATGCCTATGTTTTCTTCTAGGAGTTTTCATGTCTTCAGGTCTTACATTTAAGTCTTTAACCCATTTTGAGTTATTTTTTGTGATTGGTGTAAGTTATAGGTCCGGTTTCATTCCTTTACCTGTGAATATCCAGTTATCCCAGTACCACTATTGAAAATGCTATCTTTTCTTCATTGAATATTCTTGGCTCCCTTCTCAAATACTGTTTGACTGCATATGAATTTCTTAAAGAGGTCACAGAAAGTACTATTGTCTTATTCTGTTTGGGCTGCTGCAACAAATTGCCATAGACAGGGTAGATTATAAGCAACAGAAGTTTATTTTTCATAGTTCTGGATGAAGTGAAATCCAAGACAAGGCACTGGTATACTCAGTGTCTTGGGAGGGTACACTTACTGGTTCATAAAAGGCATCTTTTGCTGTATCTTCACACAGTGGAAGGTACAAGGTAGCTGTCTAGAGTCTTTCATGAAGGCTCTGCCCTTACTACCTAATTACATCCCAAAGGCCTCTCCTCCTAATACCATCACCTTGGAGGTTAGGATTTCAACATATGAATTCTGAGGGAAATAGACATTCAGTTCATAACAACTAACATAATGGAATAATAAATAAATAACATTAAAATTAAAGAACTTCTATTCATCAAAAAATACCATTAAAAGAGAAAAAAAGAGAAAGCTACAAAACTAGGAGAGGAAATGATATAGACATAGAGATAGAGACATAGATATAGATATGACAAGGGGCTTTTACCCAGATTATATAAAATCAAGATTGTATAAAAAGAACATCTACAAATCAATAAGAGGAGATAGGCAAACCAAAGATGGAACAACAAAAGGATGCATCATACAAAAAAAATCCAAATGGCATGAAACTCATGAAAAAATGTTGAACCTCAGTAAAATTCTAATTTAAAACACAGTAAAATACATAGAATTTAGATTATAGTTATATCTTGGCATTTGAGGATAGGCAATGGGATGGGCTATGGAAGACAGACACAGAAAAATGTAAGTTATTCATAATGTCTAACATTTTGATTGTTTTGGCTTACAAATATTTGTTTATTTATTAAACTAGTTGGTTAGTTAATACTGAAGTAGTTTATGAATAGAACAATAATGATGATGATCCTCAATATAACAATCATGATTGCTTCAATTCAATTCAACTGAGGCCCTAAAACCAGAACAAAAGAAACATGGAATGCATATAAAGTGCCTAAAATAATGAAGGGCACATATTAAGTGTTTAACCAGTGGAATACATTGTTGTTAGATTAAAGGACAGGAGTCAGATAGGAAATCCAGGGTGATACACCTCCAGTGATCATAAAAACTAGAGGAATACATTCTGAAGTGCCCTATCCCAGGTGGGCCCCCTCACCTGTCCAATGCAGCAGGAAAACTTACTTGTAGCTTTAGTGAGAACTTTAACAGAGGAAGCAACGTTGAAGACTCAGGGGAGCTCATTATTAGGACAGCAACAGAGAACCCAGCATCCTCTGGGTATCAAGGGGCTTTTCTTTCTTCTTCCCAAGCCATAGAACTTGCATTTGAAAGAGACTTTGGCCAGGACTCTTGACTTAATTTACACTTAGCTGAGGGACAACGTTGGATCTCAGCGAGAGAGTAACAATATTTGGGATGGTCTCAAAGTCACATATTTCTATTGTATTTACCCTCTGTCTTTGCTGAGCACCTGCCAAGAACTTAACAATGTAAAACTTTACTTTGCTTCAGGCTCCAAAACAAATAACTTCTGGCTTGTGACCCAGGCAGCAATTTTAAGGAATAAATGGGGACAGACTATTTTTCAGAGCAACATACACACTCTGACCTACAGAAATCTAAGACTATTGAAATAGGAATAGTGTTTGGAGGGGTCTTAGCTGAGTAGAGGTTTCATAGGACCCAGAAGTAGGAAAATGATGGGAAGAATTCCATACTCTCCTGGTAAGTGAAGACACTCATCATCTTTCTTTCTTCCTTTATATTTTCCGTCTTTATGATATGCAGGATAAAGATAAGAATAACTAACATTTCTTAAGAACTTCCTTTGCATCAGACACTATGTTAAATTTTATAATGTCGACAAAAATAATCCATAACCAATCTATAAATGAAAATTTGGGAGAGTTTATTCTGAGCTAAAATCTGAGGACCATGGCCTGGGGCCTCGCTTCCTGAAGGAAGAAAGGGCACTGAAGAAGTGGGGTGCACAGAGTGGTTATATACCCCCAAACAGGATGTTTCACATATGATTGAAATGTCCCTTTTAGAATAGTCTCAAGACTGCTCTGTCAGCACAGCAATTGATGGACACAGCAGGTAGTGGGTCTGCTATCTCGGGGCGGGGGGGGGGCACAGCAGGCAGCAATCTGTTGTCTTGAGCTGGGTGGTCACAGGTGAGTGCAGAAATCAGTTCCTAGCCTAAGCAAAGATGCTTAATCTTTCAGGAAATGCCAACATTGGGAGGGAGAGGGAAGTTGCACCTTTATCTCAAGGACCTTTGTTCTTGCCATAGGAAATGTTTTAAAACAGATATACAATTCGTGCTCAATGGCCATGGTCTGGCCCTTTTGGAAAAACAAGGTCAAGCTGAATTAAGTTTACACCAAGTGGCCTCCTCATACACTCCAATGCATCCTATTGTTTGCTATCTCCATTTGTCAACAAGCATTAGCTACTTAAATTCTCACACCGACTATATGAGGCAGGAAATATTTATTTCTACTTTACAGATGAGGACATTGATTAAATAGGTAAAACTACTTGGTTAATGCCACACAGCTGGTAGTTGGTGTGGCTGGGGTTGAAAATCCATCTCTATATAACAAGAGTCTGTGCTTTTAACAAGTTTTTTATGCTAGGCAATTGGTAGTGCTAAAACCAAGTTATCTAGAAATATTCATAAACCAGTAACTCTATTTCCTTTTTGCCTCTCTCCCTGCCTCTTACAAAGTTTACTGAGTCTTAATGTATGTGCTGGTCTCAGGGTCAAGTGCTGATGATGCATACAAATAAGAATGGGTTTGGCATTTAAGTAGCACATAGACTATAGGGGGAGACACACGTGGTCTAAAAGGTGGAGATTTTGTATAGTATAGAAATAAACAGAGGATATCTAAAGGGGTCAAGAAATGCTTCTACTCCAGACTTTTGGAAACCCACCTCTTTCAGGAAAAACCTGCTGACAAAGTTTTTCAGTGATTCAGCATTTAATCAAGGCATTGAAGTTAGCATTTTGTGAAGCCTAAGGCCTCATCACTAGGCTTTGCCTTCTTCTTTGTTCAACTACAGGTTAAAAGATACTAATGCCTTCCATAATGTGGAAAAATCTATGCCTAGTCCTAGCACCATATGGCAGGTGACCATGGAGATTGGGGGTAGGGAATGTGAGACAAAGGACCCTACTGAGTTGCAGACTCTAGCAGGAGAAATGGCAGATTTTGAATAATTCTCATCGCAATCTGAACCATTTTCTAAGACTTGCTGATCCTATACCAGAAAGTACTGATTGCTTATAAGGCCAATGGGTCTTCCAATGGAATGGATATCAGGACTCAACTAATGTATTAAAGAGTATTTGTATCTATGTTAGCTAGTTAAATTTCGTTTGGCTTAATTAAAGTAGCAATTTCTATCCCAGAGACGCTAGAACAATAAAGAGTATCATAAAACTACCATCAATATTTTTAAAAGACCAAAGGAAATTGTATATTTATATATGGTATAATGTAGCACAAGCTAAGAGAATAATATATCAAGGTTGAATCTATGTTCCACCAATGTCCAGCTACACGGCTGTGTAAAAAGTTACTTTACCTTTCTAGGGGAGGATTTTATTCCTTATATGAGTAAGGATAGTAGTTCTACATACTTCAGTGACTTAAAGAATTAAATTAGACAATATAGTCAAGCACCTAGACCAGGGCTTCATCCTTAGTACAGCACTGTGAAATAAACAGAATACAAGCCACATTGTCATTTTAAATGTTTTAGTAGTCACATAAAAAAGCAAAAGAAAGAGGTGAAATTAATTTTAATAATATTTAACAGTACTTTGTTTAACATAATATACCCCAGTTTGTATTACTTCAAAATATTTTACATTGCTCTAGTTTTCAAATTTAAATTTAATAAAATTTAAACTCAGTTTCTTAGTCTCACTATCCGCATTCCAACTTCTGAGTAGCCACAGTAAGCTACCATATGATACTAGGCAGACCTAGTAGTCACTCAAGCAATCCCTAAAAGCAGAGAGAGAAATAAAACGTGGCTTCAGCAGAGCAGGAATTGGTCGATACCAGGAAACTACTGATAACTTTGTTAGATGTTATCATGTCTTTGTTTTTGTGTAAGAAAATTCCTTATTTTGGGGGACATGGCTACTGATGCATGTGGAAGTTGAAATGACATGATGACTGGGGTTTGTATTAAAATATGTTGGCAAAAAAAAGAAAGGAAAAAGATAGATTGATGAAGCAAATGTAGTAAAACATTAATCATGTTTTAATAGAGGACCATTATATGAGAGCTTATAATATAATTATCCCCATTTTGTATATGTTTGAAGTTTTTCATCATAAAATATTTTAAGTACTGGTAATCTAGTTGGAAAATGAAAAGGCACAAGTCAGTGAGCGCTTACTATATATTGGGCCAAGTTTGGTATTTAAAACAATAAGCAAAAGTGGACAGTAGCATTTCCATTTGAAGGAGGAAGAAACTGAGGCTCAAAAATCTTAAATGACTTACCAAGGTCTTGGACACAAGGGTTTGTGCAATAGAAGGAAAAAAAATATAATAAAAGTCTTGCAAAACTAATGGAAGTAGTGTTTGCACTCAGACAATACAAAAATAAATAACATACACATTGTCCCCACCTCCACACATCTTTTGGTTCAAAAGAATACAAAAATAACAAAACAAAGAAATTATATTCAAAGACAGTGATTTATTGTGTTGAAAATATCATCTCAAATTTCTTGATATAACTTTAATGTTAGAGGAAACCTTGGTGTTCATGCAGAGTCCAAATGAATGGCCAAAGAAACTTCGTCTCTGTGAAGGTAAGTAACATGTCCCAGATCTCACATGTAGTTGGCCAAGGTCAGAGGCAGACTAAACCTAGCTGAGAGTTATTTTCTCCACGTATCCTATAACAACTAAGGTTAACCAGGATCTGAGGTCTTGGGCATCTTGCAAATGGTAATTGCTTTTTGTAAAGCCTCTATCCATTTCCCAAG
The DNA here is from genome assembly GCF_041296235.1 of Equus asinus. Classification (NCBI taxonomy): domain Eukaryota; kingdom Metazoa; phylum Chordata; class Mammalia; order Perissodactyla; family Equidae; genus Equus; species Equus asinus. The sequence continues at coordinate 19,202,147 of NC_091806.1, forward strand.
TTTTAGACATATAAGGAGTGACAAAGAGTGAAATCCTGGTATAACCTAAAATATGACAAACCAGTGAGGGTGTCAGTAATTTGGGAGGCCAAATAGCCATATAAAAGGCTAGTTATATCTAAGCTCTGGCTTAAAATTGTACATTTTAAGACATGTATTTCTGATCACATGTGTGTGTGTATGTGTGTGTGTTTGTGTGTGTGGTTACTTAGCTCTCATACATCAGTTGGAAAATGAGTAGAAAATATCCTGGAGTAAAAAGTGTAGAGGTTATCACTTAAAGCCTTGATTTAACAAAGAGATAGTTCAAATTCTGGAGCAATGATGATTCAGACAACTGATGCTTAAGTGGACAGCCTAGACCACATTCCTAAATCTGTTTAAAGCCTATCCAGCTTTATTTTTTTTCTCTCTCTCCCACTCTCTCTCTTTCTCTTTGTCCCTTCACCTCCCCTCTTTCTCAATCTCTGCTAGTTTTCTGAAACAGACTTTCCCCCAATCAATAGTCTAAGTAAGAAATTTTGTGAATAATTCTTAAAAAGAATACTAATAACATTATGGTACCACACGCCCAAATCCAATGGGCCTTTTTAGGTGTTTTTCCTATAGGTAAAGTGTTTTTCTCTTGTGAACTGCCCAGATTCCATGGAAAATAACGTTACTGAATTTATCTTCATAGGTCTTTCCCAAAATGAGCAAGTGTAGCAACTATGGTTTCTTTTCTTCTTACTCTTTCATATGACTAGAAAGTCATGACTGTAATTTTGTTCAATATAATGACTATCCAAAGGAGCTCAAATCTCAACTATCCAATGTACTTCTTCCTTAGCTTCCTAACCTTTGTCAACATCTGCTATTCCTCTGTTACAGCCCCTAAGCTGATTAATGACTTCCAAGCCAAGGTCAAAAAGATATATTTTGTTGGTTGTATGGTCCAGCTCTCTTCTGTCCACCTGTTTGGTTGCATAGAGATCTTTATCCTCACAGTGATGGCCTATGAGAGGTATGTGGTCATCTTTAAGCCTCTACACTATATGACCATCATGGACTGGAAGGTCTGCTCCATACTGGTGGTGGTGACCTGTTGGTTAAGAGGGTTTGTGCATTCCTTTACCCAGACCATCCTCACTGTACAGCTGCCTTTCTGTGGCCCCAACCTGATTAGCCACTACTTCTGTGATGTCTACCCTTCACTGAAGCTGGCTTTCATAGACACATATGTTGTGGGGCTCATTGTGGTGATCAACAGTGGCATGATTTCACTGAGCTGTTTTGTCATTCTTATGGGCTCTTACACTTTCATCTTGCTTTCCTTCAAATCCACTCATAAGAGGGGAGGCACAAGTCCTGCGCACATGTGCTTCCCACATCACTGTGATGATCTTGTTTTTTGTCCCCTGCCCCTTCATCTGCCTAGGGCGTTCCACAAGTTTTACTGAGGACAAGATGGTGGCTGTGTTTTACACCATCATCATGCCCAGGTTGAACCTTATAATCTATACCCTGAGAAACATAAAAGTTAAAAAATTCCATGAAGACACTGTGGATTGAGAGGTGGTTGGGCAGAAAAAGGAGAGACCCTGATGCGAAGCTCAATGGGATTGGCATAGCCTCAGTTGTACCAGTTTCCAAAGGAGGTACTGGGAATAAGCCATTCACCATCCCTTAAATCCTATCACACAAAGATATAGTGAAACATGGCATAAAGAGTCTTGGATTTGAAGTCTAAAGATCCAGATTGGAGGGCCTACTCTATTAATTACTACTAGTTTGACTTTAGTCAAAAAGATATTCCCTTATGGGTACCCTGATTGGAATAAGTGTTTGTACAGAAAAATCTGACACCCAAACACAGTCTGTTTCATAACGTGTAGTACTGTTGCCTCTTAACAATAGCCTCTCAATGATGTGCTATGTCAGGTTTGTGTATTATAATAAAGGAATTACACCAAAAACACATGCTGAACTGGATTGCACTATCCTTTACCTCACGTGTTTCATCATTTTAAAATGAGGATAAACTACTTTTCCTACTGCTTCCCAGGGTTATGTAGAGAATCAAATGAGATGCAAGTGGAGGTGAAAGCATTTTGTCAACGTTAAGGAGCTGCATTTATGGCAGTTATTGTTGTTACCATTAACTCAGCAACTCCAGACTTCTAGACAACTCTCATTTAAAGAATTTGGTTTGAAGTTTAGGGATTTCTCTCACATAATTCCTTATAACAATTCATAGATGGGCATCGTTTCTGTTGATATTACAACAGAAGCTAAAATGGACTCAGAATTAAAGACAACATGCTTGCTATAGAGATATCTGATTCAAGGGAAGGATTTATAGTGGATGTGGCTGTAAGAAACCCAGATCCCTCTTCATGAGGAAGGTGCTCATTTCATCTGCTTCCGGGACTGACGGCTGCTCGGATATCACAGTTGCTGCTTCCCCAGAAATTGATCTTTCCCCAGGGAGGCAACTATATCGTGTCTTCTTTCTCAAGCAGGTGGCATCCAATGACTGGTCAATTTGGTGATAAATAGGCCTGGGCCTTGTGGCTCAGGACAAGCTCTAAAGGGAACAGCTCTAAAGGGTTATCTCTGCACTAAAGCTCCTTGTGGGATTATCCAAGACCGTTTTCATTGCATCATGGTTCAACTTCTCCCTCTGCCCTTTCTTCTTTCTTCCCTTATTTACATATGTTGATTTTTCTTTCTTTTTTGGTTTTCCTACATACACACTCAGGTTTGTTTTATTTTTTTAGTTTAATTATTTTTATTGAGGTAACACTGGTTTAAAAAGTTATTTAAATATCAAATGTACATCATTATATTCTGTGTAGATTACATCATGTTCACCACCCAAAGACTAATTACCATCCTTGACCATACACGTTTGCCTAATCATCACTTTCACTCTTCTCTCTCACTCCTTCCCCTCTGGTAACCACCAATCCAATCTCTGTCTCTATGGGTTTGTTTATTGTTGTTTTTATCTTTATTTATGACTGAGATCATATGATATTTGACTTGCTTCCTGACTTATTTTGCTTAGCATAATATCCTCCAGGTCCATCCATGTTGTCACAAATTGGAAGACTTCCTCTTTTTATACGGCTGAGTAATAGTCCATTCTGTATATATACCACAACTTCTTTATCCATTCCTCCCTTATTGGGCACCATCCAAGTCTTGGCTATTGTGAATAATACTGCAAAGAACATATGGATGCATATATCTTTACGTATTCATGTTTTCATGTTCTTTGGATAAATACCAAGCAGTGGAATAGCTGGACCATATGATAGTTTTATTCTTAATTCTTTGAGGACTCTCCATACTGTTTTCCATAGTGGCTGCACTAGTTTGCACTCCCACCAGCAATGTATGAGTGTTCCCTTATCTCCACATCCTCTCCAACATTTGTTTCCTGTCTTGTTAATTATAGCCATTCTGATGGGCATGAGGTGGTTTTCATTGTAGTTTTGATTTGTATTTCCCTAATAATTAGTGATGTTAAACATCTTATCCTGTGCCTGTTGGCAATCTGTGTACCTTCTTTGGAGAAATATATGTTCAGATCTTTCACTCATTTTTAATTGAGTTGTTAGTTTTTTTGTTGTTGAGATGTATGAGTTCTTTATATATTTTAGATATGAACCTCTTATCAGATATATGGTTTGAAAATATCTTTTCCCAATTGTTAGGTTGTCTTTTCATTTCATTGATGGTTTCCTTTGCTGTGCAGAAGCTTTTTAGTTTGATGTAGTTCTATTTGATTATTGTTTCTAGAGTTTCTCTTGCCTGGTCAGATATGGTACTTGAAAATATACCGCTAAGACTGATGTTGAAGAGCATACTGTCTATGTTTTCTTCTAGAAGTTCCATGGTTTCCAGTCTTACATTCAAGTCTTTAATTCATTTTGAGTTAATTTTTGTGCATGGTGTAAGATAATGACCTGCTTTCATTCTTTTGCATGTGGCTGTCCAGTTTTCCCATCACCATTTATTGAAGAGACTTTCCTTTCTACATTGTATGTTCTTTGTTCCCTTGTTGAAAATTAGTTGTCCATAGATGTGTAGGTCTATTTCTGTATTATCAATATTATATCATTTACCTATTTTTCAATTTTTATGACAGTACCACACTGTCTTGATAACTGTAGATTTTGAAAAGGACTAGAAATTGACTAGTACTTTCTTAGTAATTGTAATACATCTTTTTTCTTCTTTCTATTTTACTATTCTAGGTTTTTGCACTTCTTTATACATATTTTTTCAGTTTATACCAAAAAACCCTTGCTTGGATGCTGATTGGAACTGCACAAATACATTTGAGGAAATTTGCTATCTTAACAATATTGAATGTCTCAGCAAATAAACATAGAATACTTTTCATTTATTTAGTATTTTTAGTTACTTTTCCCAGTGTTTCCTAATTGTTGGAGTACAAGATTCCATATAATTATTCAAATTTATCTTTAAGTAATTTGTAGTTTTTAAGTGCAGAGGATTAGAATTTGTCACCTTAAAATGTGTCCCTTTAGCTTGATTTCTTAAAGAACAAAAGATTCAGGAAGAAACTGGCCTCTCTCTAACTCCCTTAAGAGCTTAAGACAGAGGCCTGATTCAGGAAAGAGTTACTACCATAGATCACTATAGTATAATATAAATGAGTCATGATAAACAGGGAGTAGTTTAGCAAGGCCCATTTGATCAAAGTCCTCTCCATGTCTCATTGTCTCTGTAACACATGACAACATTTCTTTACCAAACATTTGCTTTCCACCTCCATGTGAATTGTCTTCATCCCCTTTGAATTCCAAAACCATTACCTCCAACATCCTCCTTTCTCTTTAGCAGAAGACGTTACTTAAGTTAGTGGCTGCAGCCATTTTAGTGAGTTACTCAGTTTTCCTGGAATTCTCCAATGCATTCATATTATTTAATTTGCTTTATTTTTTTTCCTGTTATTCTGCCTCATGTCAATTTAATTATTTCACCACGTAGAAGAACCTAGAAGGTTGAGGAATACTTCTCCTCTCTCTATAGCTGTTGTTGTAAAACAGATATTCCACAATTCCATTTCTAATTTTTCATTTCATCTATATGTGGAAATATAAATCATTTTGTGTATTGATATTTCACCTTGAAAATGTGCTACATTCACTTCTTATTCTAGTAATTTTTTAGAGATTTCACTAGATTTTTATATGCACAATCATATCATCAACTAACAAAAAAAGTGTCACATTTGCCTTTTCAAAATGGATGATATCTATTTTTTTCCCTCTCCCACAGAGTTGGAGACAACCTCTAGTACACTGTTCAGTAGAACTGGAAAGACTAGTCCTACTTGCCCTATTCCTGTTCTTAGTAAAACATTAATATTTTACTGTTTTGTATGTTAGCTGTAGGCTTTTCATCAATTCTCTATAACAGTTTTAGGAAGCATAATAGTTTGGTCTAAGATTTTATCCCTAATGTGTATTAGAATTTTTAAAATGTTTTTTGCACCTATTGAGATGTCATATGAGTTTTATTTATTTTATTAATATCCTTAATAACAAGAGCTGAATTTGAGTATGAAACCTACCATATATTCCTAGCGTAAACCAATCATTGTGTGTTATTGCTTTTACATATTGCTAGATTCAATTTGCTAAAATTTCCCTTATAATTTTTGAATATATATTCATGATTGATGTTATCATTTTGTTTTCTTTTCTTATAATGCCTTTGTCTGCTTTTGATATCATGGACAATTCTTCTCTTAAAGAAAGCTGGGATATGCATCTGCACTTCAGCTTTTTAGAAGAAAATGTACAGAATTGTTTACTTCATTTTCCCTAAATGTTTGGTAGTGTTCCCCGGTCAAGACACCTGGACCTGATTTTGGATTAGAGAGGTTTATTTCTCATAAGTATTTCTATTTTAAGATACTTTTCACCCGGGCTTTTTAATCCTGTGTTTCTTAGTGTCCATATACATGAATATATAGATAATACACCCTTTCATATCACTCTGACCTAAAGCATAAATTTTTTTCATAGACAATCTTGGTGTCAATGAAGCTTCTTTTTTAGTTTTCTTACTGTAATTTTTATTAAACTTTTAAAATTGTCTTGTATTATGCATTAAATTTTATTGATCTTCATATTATCCTATCAAAAATTTCAGTTATGTACCAATGCTTGATCTTTTTGAATTTTTCTATTCTATGGAAAAATAGAAAACTTCCTGAAAGAATTTAAATGTCTACTTAATAAAGGCTAACTTTTAAAATGAATAAAACATATTGTCAAAAGTTGTAAATCTCAATACAATTTGTTCTCTTTTTGCTCTCTCATTAGATGGACTATCAAAAAGCACAGCAAGATTTATTTTGAGAGTATGATATTAGGCTATGTTTATTCACAGCTAATTTTTTCAAATCCAGATATTGGAGACATAACTTCTATTATATGTCATAAATATCCACTTAAAATATTTCACAAAATATATAAGCAAATACTAACTTAAAAACTTTAATAATCTCAGCAGCCATTAATAACTAATATTAGCATTTTGTTGTATCTCTTCCAACAAATGTTTTCTAGGAAACAAAAATAATTTCTTTTTTTATAGATGCATAGCTCATAATTAAGTACACAATTTTCCCAATAATTAAAAAAAATCAAGTGTATAAATGTTTTAATAATATTTATCTTCTGATGAAAACATACACACAATTTTTTATTCCAAATTTTTTAATAAAGTTTGATTGACTACACAGAAGTTTTATTCCTTGGTAGAAGATGAAGAAAACAGTCAAGTCAATCTATAATGTAAATAAAGTCCCATGAAGGTTAAGCATAAACAAAAAAAGCCAGAAGAATATGTGGAACGTAAGGAGAAAGTTTGTCCAGAATACATAACACATATATAAATTGCTATATATCACGCTACATGTTCATTGAAATTATAGTATAGATCAAATTATGGGATTGTCTCCTTTTACTTTCCAAAACAAGAATGATCAAGTCAATGCCATCAAACAATCAGAATCAATTTTTTGTGCAACTATAAAAATTTTTGTATTTTGTGAAACCACAGAATCACGCCCAAATTCACAAACACACGTGTGCACTGGGGAATTTATTGTAAATGTTGAGAGCAACCCAAGAGTTATTGTAACTCCCCTTCTGTACCTACTATTCTTCCTCACTCTCACACAACAAACCCACTCTCCTTACCTACTCTTATGTGTCTTAACCCGTTATACTGTACTATAAAATTTACATAATAATTATGATTATATTTCATCTCTTCCCTTGAAAAAATACAAATATTTTTACTGTTCTGCTCACTAATGCATTCACAACATAGATACATGTGACTGGCACATAGAAAACATTCTCTAAATATAAGACAAACTTATTTCTGCTTGCTTATCCCCCAAAGGCACACACAGCAAGGTGTAGAGTCCTTAACCTAATTTATAGGAATCAAATTGACAATGAACCTGAAAAAAGTATGTTGCATAGTTTTTTCCACATTGTTTGTAGTGCATATTTAACCTCTTTGTTCCTCAAGCTATAGATCAAGGGATTCAACATGGGGATAATGAGGGTGTAAAATATGGAGGCCACTTTATCAGTGTCAAAGGAATGACCGGATTTGGGCTTAACATACATAAACATCAAAGTGCCATAGAACACTGTGACCACTGTCAGGTGGGATCCACAAGTGGAAAAAGCCTTGAGCCTACCCTCAGCAGAGTTCATCCTGAGAATTGCTACAATGATGAACAAGTAAGACACAAAAACTATCAGAAGAGTGAACACCAAATTAAAAGCTGAGAAAATCATTATCATTAATTCAACTTCATGTGTGTTTGAGCAAAGCAAAGATAACAAGGGGAAATTGTCACAGTAGAACTGTCTGATGACATTATATCTACAGAAAGATAGATTAAAAAGCTTTATGGTGATTAGAAGAGAAAGAAATGTGCTGTAGAGATATGGGATTGCCACGAGCACCTGACATAGCCTTTGAGACATGATGACTGTGTAGAGCAGAGGGTCACATATGGCCACATACCGGTCATAAGACATTGCTGACAGAATAAAAAGCTCACTAATGATGAACATGATGAAGAAAGCCAGTTGTGTGGCACAAAAATAATAGGATACTGTATTTTGATCCACAACAAAACTTACTAGCATTTTGGGTCCCACGGTTGTTGAATAACCAAGATCAGTAAAAGCCAGGTGTCTGAGAAAGAAGTACATGGGTGTTTGTAGCCTGGAGTCCATCTTGGTGAGGATGATCATGCCCAAGTTGCCCACCAGTGAGATCACATAGATGATAAGGAAGAGCCCAAATAATGGAGCCTGCAGCTCAGGACAGTCTGTGATTCCCATAAGAATGAATTCATTCAGCACTGTTAGATTGTGTTTTTCCATCCAGGTTGATCAGAAAACCTATTCTGGATAGAAACATCAACATAGTCAATAGCTTTCCTGTAGTAAAACCTAGTGACTTTTTGGTATAAAAATGTGGTATAAATAAAATAAATCAAATTTACAATTTAGACTCTTGAAATAATCCACCCCCTGCAAATGAAATACACATATTTAGTAAAAGAAACAGAGAGTTGGAGCTACAGAAAGATTTTTAGTTTTCCACTGAAAAATATTAGTCCTCCAAAGAACACTTGATAATGTTTTGAGGTCTTTTGCTTGTCACACCTGGAGGAGACGTGTTATTGGCATCCAATGGCTACAGTCTAGTGATGCTGCTAACTATCCTACCGTATTAAGGTAGCATCCCACAGCAAAGAATTATGCGGTCCAAATTTCCAAAGGCCCAAGACTGGAAAATGCTGATATATGTGTGGATATAGATACAGATATATATATAAATGTAGATAAAGGAATTAAAAATGATATAAACTGTAGGTGGTACTTTTAGAGGTGATTGTTAACATTTTCTGTTGTCTTTGATATAATTACAATTGTGTAATTACATTACAAAATTAAAAACACATAATATGACACAATATATATGTGAAATGCATCATAAAATTTTTGAATCCGAATCCCAATGATGTGTAGAAATATTTAGAAGGCCATGCTTTAAGATATATTGACCTGAAAGCCCTTATGCCTACAGCTGGAACAGGATGAGATAATGAACTTTCTCAATATTGGACACAGGTATAAATATGTGAAAATTGTAGCAGATCATAGTAGATTAGTTTTCTTTTTGTAGAAAAAATACATGAAATATACATGGGTAGATATTGTGTCTGCCATCCCTATATTTTTGATATATACAACGGAGAACTTTGGGCGAGTGTTGTGACTTAACACCTTTATACACATCAGCAAAATCAACTGTTTCTCGCAGTGTTGTTGGGAAGAAAAGTGAGAATTAAAAGTTTCAGTGTTCTTATGGTACCCAGAAATATCCCTCAAATAACAAGTACATAGGATTTTTTGAGCATTTGTTTTTATTTTCTTAGTGAAGATACTCTATTACCTGAGATGGATTATTTGCACATGTGTACTTATAAATTATTTTTGTATGTCTTAACTTTTTTGTAAGGGGTGTGATGATGTAGCAGTGTTATCTAGGTAACTGGCCCCAGTACCCCCCACCATGACCCAACTCCACGAGTACAACTGTACCACAAATGTACTCTTATTTCAACAATTTACCTTCTAACTTACATAAATTTAATATATATTTACCTAAACAACTAACATATGTACTCCTCCCCATGTGCATTTTTTTTTTAAATGTCACGGATGATTTTTTTTTTTAAAGATTTTATTTTTTTTCCTTTTTCTCCCCAAAGCCCCCCGGTACATAGTTGTATATTCTTCCTTGTGAGTCCTTCTAGTTGTGGTATGTGGGACGCTGCCTCAGCGTGGTTTGGTGAGCAGTGCCATGTCCACGCCCAGGATTCGAACCAATGAAACACTGGGCTACCTGCAGCGGAGTGCACGAACTTAACCACTCAGCCAGGGGCCAGCCCATCCCCAGGTGCATTTTTAATAGAGCTGACATATGCGAAGTTTTTTGTAACATGTAAGGTATATTTTGTCATGGGTGAACCTAGGATAGTATAAGGAAATGGTTAAGTGAGGAGAAAGTGAGGTCAGTGGAATTAGTTTTCTATAATGAAGTTTCATATAAATTCCCTATGGTTAAAGAGATTCTCTACTTTAAAGAGAAGGTTAAAATCACTATATTACACAATAGCATACTGAAAGACAAAATACACAGAAAAAAACATGTAAATAACTCTGCATATACACATATGATTTCCAGGATGTTAATTGAAGTCTATCAGCACATCATTAAGACCACAAAGCATTCCACTATACATTTAACGTGGACTTATATAACAAAATAAAGATGTATACAGATATCCCTAATCACCCATCAAGTTTAAAACATACAACCCCTGAATGAGTACGGGAGGCGAAAGCACCAAAAAAAAAATAGTGATTTAAAAAATTGTGAGTATAGGTGCTTCCTTAAAAAAAAAGAGAAAGAAACACAAAAATAAATAGAATTGATCCTGATTACAAGGAACATAGCAGTATCAGGAGTCTCTGAGTGAGTTCTGAGAGTGAAAATGGAAAAATACAATTTATAATATTAAATTATAAGTGTGTTTACAGGTTATCTACACTTTCTCACATAAAACATTGATTATAAGGTTGTCAGATTCTGATATCCTATTCTGCCCTGATGTACACAACTTTTTATGTCAGAAACACTGAACTACTGTTAGAAAAAATATTCTAAATCTGCAGAATAAGAAGCAATATAAATTCTGTCTAGGCCTAACGATGAAAAGCTAAAGAAAATAAATCATTTTCATAAGTATTGATTTCCTATAATATAAAGGAGGATAGAAGGGCTTTCTCTCACCAGCTTTAGAGTTCTATGGAAAAGATCAAATTACCTTTTCATTGTTTACTATCTGAATTCATCATCAGAATATTATTTTTTAAAGTTTTTTGATAAAATTATATCTGCTTTCTGTTAGATTCCACTGGAAAGTGAACATGCTTTTCATTGTACCATCACCATAAAACTGTGTTATAAAAGTCTCCTAACCTCCAAAAATTGCTTTTTGCATCTCAGTGTTGAGTAGAAATTTGCTTTTTGCTCATGAAGAGATCAGAAAAATGTTCACCTTTGTACATTGAATTATATATAAATTATTACAATATTTTTGAGAAGAAGATAAGAAAGACATAGAGTCACTAAATGATTAAGGGTCTGGAATGATATCAGACTAGAAACTGACTACGTCCACATTCTCAATTCCGCTATCTATATATTTTTTTCCCTATTCCTGACTTTAATTACTCTTTATTCTCTCTTGATTTTAGCCTTTAATATTGACTTTATTAATTATTTGTATAAATGAAAATGTTACATAAGCAATGTGGCATTGACATTCCAATAGTCAATAGCATTTCTGAAAATATTTTAACAATTTATCTGAAGAATAAAAGAGCAGTTCTATTCTGTTCACGTATTGTCAATAGCAGAATGCACACAAAAGTGAACTAGAAATCCTAATATCTTGTTATACTTTGCCATCTTGCAAATGTCATCCAAACTATTCAGATATTAGTAAAATATGTCACCACATAAAATATTCTGTTTACCTATAATGAAACCTCTGTGTTGGCTCCCCCGTGTGCTTCATAACATGTCATAGTGAGAACAATTTATAGGTTCTTTTTCATCCTCTGACTCAATCTCTGTGGAGATGCCAAGCAATTTCGTGATTGTCCCTGAAGTATTTGAAAGCTTAACAGAATGCAAAGGAGAGGGTGTGTTTGTTAATTGCCCAGAGCAATTTGTATTTACCACTAGTGAGTTAGATATATTTGTTTGTTTGTATATTGCATTCCTACATTTTATTCTTGACTAACTTTCCTTTTCTTTCCCCTTTGATGACTAAATTTGTGGCCATGTGGCAAAGCTTAGGTGCCCAGTTGTTTGGTCAAACACCATTCTAGAAGATTTTGAGTACAGTCAATTCCCCTGCAGAATGCGGGCGGGCCGCATCCAATGAGTTGAAGTTATAAAGAGAAAAGATTGGTACCTCCAAAGGAATTCTGCTCCAGACTGCAATATCTGCAATACAAAAACTCTACCCTGGTTTCCCACCTTTATACTCAAAACTACGCTATCAACTCTTGCAGTGCCAGCCTGCCCACAGTTTTCTGCCTTGCTAGCCCTGACAATTGCACGAGCCAAAACCCTAACATCAATCTCCCTCTCTCTCATTCTCTCTCTCTCTATATATATGTGTGTGTATGTGTGTGTGTGTGTGTGTGTGTGTGTATTCTCCTTTTGGTTCTGTGTTTCTGTGGTACCCTTACTAAGACAACCATATAGGAAAATGGATTAATATATTTTCTCTATGCAACAAGCTTTTTAGTATTCTTCTAGCTCTGCAATGATCTCTTTAAAGAGATGACACGTGGAAATGTATTTAAACACTGTCCTATTGCATTATTTAAAATATCAATGAACACAAAATAATAATGTATTATGCATATAAGGTGTTTGTTTTCTTCTCTGGCTCTCTCTCTTTCTTTTTTTTTTTTTGATTCTTGTTCTTTTATTTTTCTTTTAGACCATTTGGAGAGGAATAAATTACTCCTCTTTCTCATTCTTGTGTCATAGTGAATTGTTATCATCTGTCTGTTCAGGACTTCTTTTCACTATATCTGTCTTTATTACATTTCTTGTTTTCCCATAACGTCCAATACTCACTCCAGTTCCTCTTTGTCCCCCTTCATACATATCCTATTGTGCTTGATATCTGCCCACATGATCAATATGTTATGCAAAAATGTAATATTTTGTTTACATATGTTTCACTATGTTATCTTGCTGTAAACTGCATTGTTGAATTTAATTAACTTCAATTATTTGTGATGAATCCATATTGTGGCATTTTCGCTTCTTTCTTCATTACAGTCAGTAATATATAAAAAAAGTCATGGATTTATGTTTTCTGATAGATATTTTCTTTGCCTGTAATCACAACTATCACCAACACTACTACAGTGAACAATCCAATGAAAAGCCTTGAGCTTTCCATGTTAATATGTTGTAAACAAATTCTCTGTGATGAAAATATCAAATATCTGCTTCTGTGTGTATGTTTGTGTGTATATAGATATAGATGTATCTATATTTCCATCTACACACACCCACAGTTATGTACACACAGAGTAGAGAGATGTCTTGGGAAGAGAAGATATAACATATCAATTATTTTTTTAAAAATATTTCAGTTTGGCTGTACCCATACACTCTTCCACCAGTAAATACATGAGTGTTCCTGGATCTTCACATCTATGGCAGGTACCCAATTATGTTTTCTCTTGTTAATTGGTATCATTGTAAGATGTACGCTTCTATTATTGACGTTTTCCCTTGTTTTTGGTTTGATTTACTGTAATGTTTACTAATTAAATAAAACACTTTATTGAGATATAATTGAAAATAATAAACAGTATGTATACAAATTCTGAAATTTGATTAGTTTTGACATGTGTGCATTGAAAAACAATTAAAATTATCATGATAATGAACATATCTGCATGCCCAAATTTTTGTGGTGACACCCTAATACTTCCACTCTACTATTTCTTGCCCCACACTGTCCCAGGCAGTCTTTGATTTGCTTTTATTTAACTTCTTTTAAAGTCATTATAGATTTACAAGAAGTTGTAAAAAAAAGGCACAGAGAGTTCCTATGTTCCACTAAGTTCCTTCAAGTAGTAATAAATGTAGTAAATACAGTATATAAATATAGTACAATATCATGACCATGAAATTAACATTAGTACCATCCACCGACTTTAAGATTTCACCAATTGTCCGTGCACTCATTTGTGTGTTTGTGCATATATATACTTCTACGCAATTTTCTCATAAATGTACATTTATGTGACCACTGCAACAGTCAACGTACAGACCTTTTCATCACCACAAAGATCCCTTATGCCCTTCCTTTATGTTCAAGTCCCCTTCCATTCTCTCATTCCCACATATTTATTCAACCACTAAACTGTTTTCCATTACTGTAATTTTGTCTGTTGAAGAATGTTTTATAAAGGAAATAGCATTTGTAACCTGCAGTAGGCTCCTTTTACTCAATTCAATCCTCTTGATGTCCATTCATATTTTTGTGTGTATCAACTGTTTGTTCCTTTATTACTTATGTGTAGCGTTTCATGGTATTAATCATACAGTTTGTGTCACCAATTGAAAGACATTTGGGTTGTGTCCAGTTTTCAGCTATCATGAATAAAGCTTCTATAAACATTTTCATAAAGGTGATCATCTCAACATGTTTTCATTTCCCTGAGGTAAGTGTGCAAGAGTGAGTTTAGTAAGTTGTTTTAAATCTGATTCAGTCCAATTTATGCATGTTTACTTAGAGATTGTGTCTTTGATGTCATGTCTATAAGCTCTTCATTAGCTCTAGGTCCCAGATATAGATTTTCTCCTATGTTTTTGTCTAAATATTTTATAGTTTTACATTGTTTTCTATTTTGAGTTAGTTTAAATCAGTTTAAGTTGTATCAGGTTTAGATCAACATTACTTGTTTATCTCGTGGACTTCTAATTATTCCAGTGCCATTTTTTTTTTAAAGCTATCCTTCTTTTGTTGAATTACCTCTGTACCGTCAAGAGTTAATAAATCTTTTCAAAGGTCTATTTCTGTGTTCTCAATTATGTTCCATTGATTTATGTTTCAATCTCTCCACCTGTATCACAGACTGTAGCTATATAGTAAGTCTTAACATGGAGTAGAGTATTTCTTTCCTTATTATTCTACATTTTCTCTTTATTTTAAAGATTGGCACCTGAGCTAGCAACTGTGGCCAATCTTTCTTTTTTGCTGCTTTTTCTCCCCAAATCCCCCCAGTACATAGCTGTATATTTTAGTTGTGGGTCCTTCTAGTTGTGGCATGTGGCATGCTGCCTCAGCGTGGCCTGATGAGCGGTGCCATGTCTGCACCCAGGGTCTGAACCAGTGAAACCCGAGCCACCAAAGCAGAGTGCAGGAACTTAACCACTAGGCCATGGAGCGGCCCCTATTCTACATTTTCAAATGTATTTAGCTATGCTAGGACCTTGGCTTTTCAGGTAAATTTTAGTGTAAACTCAGCTAGATTTATAGACACATTTACTGGGATTTTAACTGGGCTTACATTAAACTTATGGATCATTTTGAAAAGAACAGATACCTTTACTACATTTAGCCCTCTAACCTATGAACTCAGTATGTTTACCTATTCTTTCATATCTTTGATTTATATAATCAGTATTTCGTAATTTTCAGCATACACTTTTTGTATATTTTTTTAGTTTCTACAGAAGTATTTCATTAAATGTGGAGGGGTTTTAAATGTTCTTCTTTTATATTTTGGTTTATTGTATTATATATATATATGACATTTGTATTTTTTGTTGAACCTGCATTATATCACCTTGCTGAACTCAAATGTTTGTTCTAGGTTATTTTGCTTGTGTGTGTAGATTCCCTGAGATTTTCTATTAGGTATCACATCATTTACAAATAGGGACAGCTTAGTTTCTTTCCAAGCTATGTGTCTTTTATATCCTTTACTCATACTTTCTTGGACTTCTAGTTTGATCTATTTAGTATAACTATAAATTAGTTTGTATTTTTTTGTAAATGTAATTATAGATTATAAATTCCTTTTTGTTTGGTGTCTTTCACTCAGCATAATTATTTTGAAAGCCATCCATATTTTTGCATGTACCAATAATTTATTATGGTTTATTGCTGACTGATACTCACTTCCTGGAAATCTCACAATTTGTTTCTGTATTCTCAGTTGGATAAACATTTGGATTCTTCCTAGTTTTTGGTTATTACAAATAAAGCTTCTATGAACACTTGCATGCAAGCATTTGTAATGAAATGTGGTTTCATTTCTTGGGTAAATACAAGAGAGTGGAATGGCTAAATGTTATAAAAGATAAATGTTTAATTTTTAAGACAGTGATGCTTAACAAGATTGTTTTACTCTTTATACCATTTTACTTTTCCATCAGCAATGTTTGAAACATACAGTTCCTCCACATATTTATCACCTAGATACTCTGATATACAGTGCTATTTCATTGAGCTTTCTTCAACTTTATTGAGGTATAATTGACACATTGCATTAGGTAAGTTTAAGGTGTACAATGGTATTTGATATATGTATATATTGTGAGATGGTTACCATGATATTTTTAGTTAATACTTCCATTACCTCACATGATTAACATTTTGTCATTCTTGTGGTAAGAACATTTAAGAAATGCGCTCTTAGAATCTTTCAAGTACACAACATAGTATTGTTAACTATAGTCAACATGCATTGAAATTGTAAACCTAATTTCATTAATGAATAACGATGCCAAGCCACATTTTATGTGTTTGTTTGGCACCTTCCTATGTTATTTAGTGAAGTGATTTTTTAAAATGTTTTGATGATTCTAAGAGTCTTTCTATAATTATTGATTTTTGAGACTCCTGTACATATTGTGGAATTAAGTCCTGTATGAGACATTACTTGAATATACTGTATCCCAGAATATAACTTGGTTTTGTACCCTCTTAGATAATCTTTTGAAAATCAGAAGACTTAAATTTTGATGTTGTAAAATGTATCAAATATTTACTTTATCAAGTAATTTTGTTTTTGGTGTTGTTTCTCAGAAATTTTTGCATAACAAAGTTCATGGAGATTTTCTTCTATGTTTTCTCCTAGAATTTTTAGACTTTTAGGTATTACCTTTACATCTGTGAGTGATGTTTTGTGAATCTTTGAATGGGTTATAGCTTGATGTTCATTATTTTGCATATGCATATTCGATTATTCCAAGACCATTTGTTGACAAATATATACTTTTTCCACCGAATTGTTTTTGTGCCTTTGATTTTGTGGAGAATTAGCTGTAGATATATGTGTGGGTCTATTTTTGGACAATCAATACTTTTTCATTTATTTATTTGTCAATTTTTATGACACTTCCACACTGTCTTAATAACTGTATCCTTAGAAGAGGATAGAAATTCATTAGTGTTTTCTTCGTGTTTGTAGTACAATTTTTTTTATTTTGATTTGTCTATTCTGGTTCTTTTGCATTTCTTTAGATGTTTTTGTTTCAGTTTCTCTATTTGTACCCAAAAAAATGCCTACTTGAATTTTATTGCAGCTGCTCTGATACATTTGAAGACATTTTTTATCAACTATATTGAATATTTGAGCAAAAATACATGATATTTTTTCATTTATTTATCATTTTTTAGTTTCTTTTTACCAGTGTTTCCTAAGTTTTACAGTACAGAATTCCATATGCTTACTCAGATTGATCTTTAAGTATTTTGTAGTTTTGATGCTTTTGTAAAATAGATATTTTAAAATTCCACTTATTTTTCATTGGTAATATGTGGAAATATACATTATTTTGCATATTACTCTTTCATCTTCAATCTTTAAGTTCACTTTTTTCTCCTAATTATTTATGAATTCTGTTAGATTTTCTATATGCACGGTCATGTCATCTACTAATAAAAAGTTTCACTTTCACCTTTTTCATACGGATGATTTTTCTATTCCTTTTTTTCTCTTACCCTACAAAGTTGGAGACAACTTTCAGTACAATGTTGAATAGAATTTAAAAGACCAACCTTACTTGCCATTTTCCTGATCTTATTGAAACTATATTTTATCTTTTACTATTTTCTTTGATGTTAGCTATAGGTTTTTCATCAATGCCCCTTATCTGCTTTAGGAAGCATAATTTGAATACTCGTTTTGTCAAATTTTTTGTCCTTAATGGAAATTGGAACTTTAAAATATTTGCCTCTATTGAGATGTCATATAATGTCTATTTTTCAGTTTCTTAATGATGAATGACATGAATTGAATTTGAATGTTAAACCAACAATATATTTATGCAGCAAACCAATCATTGTGTGTTATTATTTTTACATATTGCTAAATTCAATTTGCTAACTTTTTCTTTAGAATTTTTGAATATATATTCATGACTGACATCGCTATGTTTTTGCGTTTTTGTATAATGCTTTTGTCTGAATTTGGTTTCAGGGGAAGCTCTATTCACAAAGAAAGTTGGGAAATCACACCTCCTGTTTAGTTTTCTGAAATAATATGCAGATAATTGCTTACTCCTTTTTCCCTAAAGGAAGTTCCTAGTCAAAGAAATCTAGAGTTGACTAAGCCAGCTGGACCTGATTTTGGGGTAGAGAGGAGTTATATTAAATACAAATCTCTTATTTGAGATCCTCTTCATTCTTTCATTCTTGAATTTTTCTACAGTGTTTCTTAGTGTCCATATACGTGAATATTGTATGTATATAATATTCATACATAGACATATACATACATATACATGTGTATGTACGTGTGTGTGTGTATATATGTCCCCTTTCTTATCATCATCCTGATCTAAATCACAGATTGTGTTTTACTCATAGACAGTCAGCATCAGTAAAAATTTTTGGACTTTTCTTATACTAACCATTATTGATCTTTCGATATCATTATTGTATTATACATTAAAATTTATTGATCTTCAAAATATTCCAACAAAAATTTCACTTAGTATCAATTCCCTACTTTTAAATTTTCAATATCTAAGGAAAATATAAAACTCTCTGAAATAATATATGTCTACTTAATAATGAAAAAGAGAGTAGCTTTTAAAATGAATGAAGTATATTATCAATATTTGTAAATCTCAATATATTTTGTTGTCTCTTTGGTTTTTCATTTGAAAAACTATCAAAGGGAACACCAAGACTTATTTTAGTAGTGGCATATTGGTTGTTGTTTAGTAGTTACCTTTTTCAAATCTGTATATTAGAGACTTTTATCTTCCATTATAAAAGTCATAGTTATTCACTGAAGATATTTTTGGGAGGACAGATACACAAAAATATTAACTTAAAAAATTTAGCTTAATAGTATCAACAGCCACCACTAAGTAATTAATATTTCACCATTATATATTTGCTTAGAAATAAAAATAATTTCTTATATGTATATATGCATAGTTCAAATTTTGGTAAAAAAATTTGTCTTAGAAATTTAAAAAAATCAACTGTATAAACTTTTTAGTAAATTTATCTTCAAGTGACAATATGCTAATAGATTTTTTATTTTAATGTAATAATTTTATTCAAATGTTATTGACTACATAGAAAATTTTATTCCTTGGAGAAAGAAACATACAGTCCCTCTATGAAGTCAATAAAATCTTATGAATGTTAAAATACTAAAAATAAACCAAAAAAAGGAGGAATTGAGGGAGGGTTGTGAGGAAGTCTGTTCAGAAGACATAACAAGCATATAAATTGCTACATATCATACACTTTCATTAGAAATACAGCATAGACCAAATCATGGATTTTCCTCCTTTTCCTTCCTACAATAGGATTTAGCTAAACAATGCTCTCAAACTATGAATCCTAAAATAATGCAAAAATAATACACACATGTATGAACCAGATTTGAGGAAATTTGGAAGTATGACTAATATAAATTTTATCATAAAGAAGACCTCCCATGTGAAGGTATTAAAACATTTAAAGCTTGCATTTAAAAAAATAATTATTCTTAGTTTTCAGAGAAGTATGGTAAAGCAACAACCTACTAAACAAAAACAGACATTTAAGAATCAAGATAATGCTGAAAAAAATAAAATTTCCAAAAAATTGAAAGTTTCCATGGGAGACATCAAGAAATGTATCTTAATGGGTATATCCAGTATTATACACAAATGGACTGATTTAGACAAAATTAGATGCAGTGAAGATCTTCCGAGTTGTGGAAACACCAGTGTGTTACGTTAGTAGACTCTCTAGGGGTTTCATATGTGAAATAATGAGAGCAAAGAGAAAAAAAACAGGAAGTTAAGATCCCCATGCAGAATGGGGGCATTTGAGCAAACTCAGATGAGTGTAGACTTCTAGTCATCATACTACAATAAGCCTTCTTGAAACAGTCGACGAAAAATAATCCATAACCAATCTATAAATGAAAATTTGGGTGAGTTTATTCTGAGGTTAAATCTGAGGATTATAACCCGGGAGAGTCTTTCCACAAAGGAACAGAGCACTCCAAAGAAGTGGGGGTATACAGGGTGGTTATATGCCTTCAAAGAGTATGTCTCACATATGATTGAAATGTCCCTTTTACAATAGTCACGAGGCTGCTCTGTCAGCACAGGGATTGATGGAAATGGCAGATAGGTCTGCTGTCTCAGTAAATGCCGCGGGGTGACAGGTGTGTTGCCTTGGGCTGGGCAGTCACAGATGAGCACTGCAATCCGTTCCCAGCCTAAAGAAAGATGCTTAAACTTTAAGGAGATGCCAACATTGGGAGGGAGAGGGAAGTTTCACCTTTATCTCAAGGGCCTTTTGCTCTTGCCATAGGGAATCTCTAAAGCAGATATACAATGCATGCTCAACAGCCTCGGTCAGGCCCTTTTGGAAAGACAAGCTCAGGCCGAATTAGGTTTACACCAAATGGCTTCCTCATATACTCCAATATATCCTATTGCTTGCCATTTTTATTTGTTTTTTTTCCCCTGCTTTATCTCCCCAAACCCACCTGTACACAGTTGTATATCTTAGTTGCATGTCCTTCTAGTTGTGGGATGTGGGACGCTGCCTCACCATGGCCTCACCGTGGCCTGAGGAGCGGTGCCATGTCAGCGCCCAGAATGCGAACCCTGGGCTGCCACAGCAGAGCGCACGAACTTAACCACTCGGCCATGGAGCCGGCCCCGCCATTTTTATTTGTCAAAACCATAATCAAATTTGATTTTAAACTCCACACAGGAAAGTATGAAGGCTAAAATAGAAGTGTGCTTGCCTAAAAATACACACACATACACAAACACATTAGCACCTGAGAGTTTATTCAAAATGGTGAGAATAACACGAGTTATTTGAATCCCTTTTTGTACCTACTATTCTTCCTTACTCCCAAGCAGCATACCCACTCTGCTTGACTGCTCTTATGGTCTATAGTTCCCAATCCACTCTATTGTGCTATAAAATTTACTTAACTAGTGTGCTTAAATTTTATAGTTCTCCCTCAAAGAAGGTAAATATTTTTACTTTTTTTTCACTACTGTATTTATAGCACTTAGAATTGTGACTGGAACATAGTAGGCAATCTCTAATATATGATTAACATAGTTGTGCTTGCTTTTTCATCCCAATGCACACTCAACAAAGCTTAAAGTCATACCCTAATTTATAGTAATCACAATGGACAGTGAACTTTAAGAAAAGATATTGCATATCTTTTGACAGCTTATGTAGGGCATATTTAACATCTGTGTTCCTCAGGCTATAGATCAAGGGATTCAACATGGGGATAATGAGGGTATAAAATATGGAAGCCACTTATTAGTGTCAAAGGAATGACTGGACTTGGTCTGTACATACATAAATTTTAAAGTCCCACAGAACGCTGTGACCACTATCAGGTAGGAATCACAGGTGGAAAAACCCTTGCACTTATGCTCAACAGAGTTCATCCTGAGAATGTTTCTGAGCATGAGCAAGTAAACCATAAGAACTATCAGAAGGGATAGCAAATCAAAACCTGATAATATCAGAATAATCACTTAATGTCATGTATTTTAGCACAGCAAAGATAACAAGGGGAGACTGTCACTGTAGAAATTATGGATGACATTGTACCCACAGAAAGACAGATTAAAAATCTTCATGGTGACAAAAAGAGAAACAAACATGCCATGACTACAGTTGGATGGATATTCAATAAGTATACTGTAGAATGATCATTATGACCTAGCAATTCTGCTACTAGATACAGTAATCAAAAGTTTAAAAAACACACGTTCTCCTACAAAAACTTGTGGGTAAATGTTCACAGCAGCATTATTCATAATAATCAAAAGTAGAAACAACCCAAATGCCCATAAACTGATGAATGGATAAAAAATGTGGTATATCCATACAATGGGATATCAATAAGCCATAAAAGAAAAGAAGTACTGATACCCGATGCAACATGAATGACTATTTAAAGCATTATGCTAAGTGAAAGCAGCCAGGTATAAAAAGACACATATTGTACAATTCCATTATATGAAATATCCAGAATAGGCAAATCCATAGACAGAAATTGGATTAGTTGTGAATTGTTCAGGATATTGAATTAATTATCAAGAGACAATACATTTAGGGACATAATTTTAGTGGATATAAAAAGCACCATAAATCTCGTTTGATTTAATAAATGAGAAGTTGAAAAACTGTGCTATTTTCTAAATCTATGCTAGTAAATGTGTCTCCCTCTATGTGAGAAAAGATATGAGATATTTTTCTCTCCATCCTTAGAGTTCTATGTAAAGCATTAAGCATTTTTTTTACATGGTTCTATTTACAATTACATTATTTTATGTGATTATTGAAGATAGACTGGTTCTGACATTTCTAACTGATTTTATTTCTTTTTTGTCTCAAGATTCTCAAAACGATTAAAATTACAATGGGTAAAGCTGAGCATTTGACCATCACTACAAAACTACCCTAGTATAGAGGTTAAGGAAGTTAAATCATTCCTAGCCCCACCATATCTCCCCCTGCTTATTTTAGTGCTTTCAACACTAAAATAAGTGACAACATCAATAAAATACTCATTTAAATATATTTATCTGAATGCGAAGTAATTTTGGAGTGGTAATAAAGAGAGTTCTAGGAAGACGTGTTAAATAAATGAGTGGAAAGAGCCCTTAATTTGAGGTAAACTACACATTCCTATTTTATAACTTTGCAAAGACTGTTCGTTGTTTAAATCTGTGTTTGTACAGATTTTAATCTTAGTTCCAATCTCTATTAGTTTTTATTTGATCATTCAAGGGACAGTTTGATGACATTGCAAAGACTCCTCCAAGACTTCTAAGAAAAGAAGAAGAGGCAGTACTCTTACTAATCAGACATATTGGTGTGACGGAGCTTCCATGAAGCAAATTAGATGCTTTAATATTTTGCTTTGGCCTCACCTCCAACTGAAAGTGATTACTTGCAAATGACATTGATCCTTTCAATGAAAGAAGTAAATCTGGGAAACATATGGCACAATTGAAACAGAATTTCAAGGATTGTAAAATATTTATATAGTCCTTTTAATTTAATAGTAACTTGTAAACACTATGGAAATCTGTTAATATTTCAGGTTAAAAATTCTGAAACAAATCTGCTTGACTAGAAATAATAATATCATACCTGACATCCTGATTAAGGGTCCAAGCAAAAGAAAATAATCATGACAATTTTAAGCATTTGGAGGTGGAGTTTCTTAACAACATGCACTCCCTTTTCAGAGGTTGCATTTCTTTACTATTCAAAGAATATCAAGTAACTGCATCAAAGTAAATCTGTAGCTTTCATTAAAAAAATAATAATAAAGATATTTACAGGGGCCGGCTCTGTGGCCGATTGGTTAAGTTCACGTGCTCTGCTGCGGCGGCCCAGGGTTCGGATCCTGGGCGCGGACATGGCACCGTTCGTCAGGCCACATTGAGGCACTGTCCCACACCCCACAACTAGAAGGACCTGCATCTAAGATAAAGTAAGATATACAACTATGTACTGGGGTGGGGGTGGGCGGACTTGGGAAATTAAGCAGAAAAAAAAAAGATTGGCAACAGTTGTTAGCCCAGGTGCCAATCCTTAAAAGAAAAAAAAAAAGGAAGATTGGCAACAGTTGTTAGCCCAGGTGCCAATCTTTAAAAAAAAAAAAAGATATTTACAACATCATACTGGCCCAGAAACTTCAGTTATCAAAACAGACTGCTAAAGCTGTGGCTAAATCAACTGGGTAGGGTATTAGACACTACAGTTTAAATAGGAAATAAGGCCATGAAGCGTCACTGGAACTCTGAAAGCTAGTCCTGGAAATAGGTGTAGTATACACACCTCTAATGAGGAATCACTCTATGCTCTCCTTGTGTCCCTACCATAACTTAAAAATAAGAATTTATGGGTTTGTTTCCTCATTTGAGATCCTCCCTGAGGAGAAAGGATACAATTGGTTAACCATGCCTAATGCATTTGAAATCTCCAAACAAAGCCAATGGAGTATCTGCTAATTATACAACATGTATTTATATTTCCATATAATGTTATGTCAGATACCTTTCCACAGTGTCTCTTCATTAATTCTTTGCTACTGCAACCTAGAGATCTGAAATCAAAACATTGCATCTGTAGGATAGCCATTTTAGCTTTTCTGGTAACAATTATCTCCTTTTAATACAGTGGCTTTTTATGGCTTTATGGCTGAGGACATAATGGAGAGATGTTTGAACAATGCTTATTGCATTGTTTCAAAAATTCTCAAGGGAAAATAATTTATATGTATAACTATTTCTCCTTTGTGGTGTTTTAACTTATTGAAGCATAATATGCATACATCATAAATAACATTTACAAACTTACCACATTGTGTAATGATAATCCAAATTAAACAGCAATTGTGACAACAAAAATAAAATAAAACATTATCAGTACCCCAGAAGAGTCCTTTACTCTCCTTTCTAGCATAAACTGTCCTCTTACACACACACACATAAATGAATAACCACTCTTCTGACTTCCAACAGCATAAATTATTTTCACATATTTTTATTATTTCATATAGAAGAAATCCTATACATGTTATTTTTGTGTGTCTGGGTTCTTTCACTTAATCTATCATTATAGGTAGTTCTAGATAGCTCAGTCTCACCTATGTACAATGCCTTTTTGTGATTATACCACAAATTACTTATCCTTTATTTTATTGTCAAATAGAAGTGGTTCTAATTTGGAGGTTTTATGACTAGTGATATTATAGATATTCTGATATATGTTATATTATAAATATTATAATACATCCATGCCTTAATGAACATAAAACTAGCTTTCTGTTCACATTTATAAAATAATAAAACTTGGCTTTTTTGTTTATCTATTAAAGGCAATCATTTATGGTTTATAAAAAACTGATGTATACAAAAATATCCTGATAATGGTAATTAAAATCAGCTACTCCAGCATCCTTTGTTTCCATACCGATATTCAATCTAGATTGGCTTAATCTTGAATGTATTCCTATTTCAGTATATTCCTTGCCCTGAAATTGCTGAGTCATAAGATATGAATATTCAGCATTAGTAAATATAGCCAAATAAATTTCCAGACTTGCTAGATCAATGCACATTCCTACTAACAGTGCAAATAGATATTATTTTCAATCTCCTTGTCAAGATTTAGTATTTTCTATTATTTCCCTTCTAGCCATTCTGGATGATATATATGTGTATTATCGTGGTTTTAGTTTGCATTATACTAATGCTGAATGAAATTGAGAAACTTTTCATGTATTTAAAGGCTAATTCTATATTTTCTTTTGAAAAGGGCTCATTCACATCTTTTGCCATTTTTCTATTGTATTACATGTCAACTATTTGTTGATTTGTAAGAGTTATTCTATATTTTGCATGAGTCGTCTGTCAGAAACAAGTCTGATTATGTAGCTCTGATAAAAATAAACTCTCTCACT
Source organism: Equus asinus (assembly GCF_041296235.1). Classification (NCBI taxonomy): domain Eukaryota; kingdom Metazoa; phylum Chordata; class Mammalia; order Perissodactyla; family Equidae; genus Equus; species Equus asinus. The sequence goes on from NC_091806.1 coordinate 19,227,814, forward strand.
ATGAGAGTTTCCCTTTTGACACTATTAATTTTGATGAACAGAATTTCTTAATAGAGTTCAATTAATCTTTTTAAATGTTCTATGCTTATTGCTTTGTGTGTTCTCTTTAAAAATTTGTACATATTCCAATATCACAGAGATAGCCCCCTATGTTTTCCTCTAAAAGGTTTATTTTTTTTTTCACATTTAGATCTTTAATCCAGGTAGAAATGATTCTGTATAGGGTATAGGTAGATATTCAGATTCCTTTTACAGTCCCTCAAAATAAATATACAAGTTGCCTAATAGCATGCATTAAAAAGATAATTCTTTCTCCTTTGGAAAATAGCAACACCTCTGTCATAAGTTAGGTAGCAGTATATGTGTGCATCTGCTTCTGGAGTCACTACTTTATTCCATTGACCAGCCTGTCTGTCCTCAGGAAAATGTTTTGTTAATTATATAGCTTTATAACAGATCATGACGGCTGGTAGCATAACTCATGGAAATTTATTCTCTTTCTTCAAGATTCCCTTTGCTATTTTTGGTGTTTTGCCTTTCTGAATAAATTTTACACTCATCATCATCCAAAGTTCTAAAACGAAGAAGACAGACAGAAAAGAAGCAGGGGGAATAAGAGGTGGGGAAGGGAAGGAGGAAGGCAGGAAAAAAGGAATTATGTTAAGGTTGTATTGAAACTATACAGCAATCTAAAGATATTGAACTTTATTACAATATTAAACTTTCCATTCCATGGACATATTTGGTATGAATATTCATTGATTTATGTTTTTTAAATGACTTTTTAAATTTGTATACATATCATTACTGAGGTCTTAGATTTATTCCTAAACTAGATTTCCTTTTTAAATGGTTTCATAAATCTTATACTTCGTTAAATTTTATTTTTTAATTTTTGTAGGTAGCATGTAGAAATAAAGTTGATTTTTCTAAACGTATTTTGTATCCAGCAAATATGCTAAATTCACTTATCATTTCTAGTACATTATTTATAGGTTTTTCTCAATGTTGTTAATCATAACTTTTACCAAAAAATGAAAAGAATATGGCAAAGTGTGATTTCCTATCTTTATATCTTTTATTTCTTACGTTATCATAGTGAACCAGCTACAATTTCTAAGACATACTGAAGATAAACGGTGAGACTAGGTCTCTTAGTCTTGGGGGCAATTTCAGAGGGAAAGTTTTCAATCTTTCACTATTCCAAGTTTTATGCAGTTTTTAAAAATGTAATGATATGTATACATCATTCTAATATCCCACAGAGTATTTCACTGCCCTAAAAATCCTCTGTGCTCAACCTAGTCATCCTCCCCATATGTGTAGGACTTTTACGGTTATCACATATAACATTGTTTTCTTCTGTTCTGCCCTACTTTACAGTTGGGTACAAATTGGTGTTAAATTTATCATAAATCTGTTTTATTCTTTCTTTTAACTTACAATAATACTAATTTATGTAATTTATGTAATTGGTTTTCAAATATGATATCCACCTTGCATTCTCGTTTATGTGCTTTACTCCTTTAACTGTATCACACACTCAAAATCAAACTGTATAACACATAATGTGCTTGTATCTTATGAGTACAGCTCAGTATCATTTATATTTGTTTATATGGGTGTAATTTTTGCAGAGTGTGATATCTTTCTCTTCACATTATATCCACTCATCTTCTTCCCCTTTCTCCTACTCCTTCTCCTTCTCTTCTCTTTTTTTCTTGCATTGATGTGTAGAATGCATTTTTTGAAAATTCCATTATATATTCACCCATTTTATCCTTGATGAGCATGTGACATCTATAATAATAATATCTGCCAAAAACATTCTATTACTTATCTTCCAGTGGACATAACACAGGAAGGAAATTGCTGCATCACAGATGATACACATACTAAAATTAAATATTTACCATCATTTTTCCACAAAGTTTTTATAGCAATGTACATTGCCTCAAGAAAGTAAAAGAATTTCAGTTTCTCCACATTCTCCTCAACATTTTGAATTGTTGTTCAAACAAACTTTTGAATTTTAGCCATCTTGGTTGGTGTGTAGAGATATCACAGTAGAGTCTTAACTTGTATTTATCTAACGATTAATGATTTTTTAACACATTTTTGTATTTTAGTTTTCAGCTGTTTTATTATCCTCTTTTGTAAAGTATTTCTTCATGTGTCTTTCCTTTCTTTTTCTTTTTCCTAATAGGTTGACTGTCTCAATCATACAATTTTAGGAGTAAAGCAATTAGTTGTTGTTTTGTTTTTATTTGCTGTTTTGTTTTCAAACTTCTCTTATCAGTACTTTGTAGCGCGTATGTGTTTCAAGTCTGTTATCCCAGAATTTCCTTCTCACCTTCCTATGATGTATTTTGATCAATGGAAGTTTTTATTTTGAATAGAGTGCTCTTCATCTAACTTTTAGTGATATTATTTTTTAAGCCCTAAGAAATCTTTGCTTTTCTCGTCATGAAAATATTATTTTACTTTTATTCAAGAAATTGTGTAGTTTTAGCGTTCACATTTATAGTCACAATATATCTCAATTTATTTTTCCATAGGATGCAAGTAAATGACTAAGGTTCATGTTTTACACAGGAATCCTAATCAAAATAGGTCTATTTTCTGAGACACCCTCCTTTCCTCACCTCAATGTGTGGAACTTTGTTTTAAATAGAGTGAAATTATATACATGAGTCTATATTTGGACTTCTTTGTTTATGTTATTGATCTGTCCATACATATACTGATGGCACAGTTGTTTAAATCATTGAGCTTTATTAAAGGAATTACTATCTGTTATTGGAAGTCTTCTGTACTCTTTCCTCTTCTAAGATATTGCTGTGGCTATTCTTGATGCTTTGCATTTTCACACAAATTTTGATATAGATTTGAGTATTAAAAATGTTATTGGAATTTTTGTTGCTACCACATTAAATCTACAGGAAAATTAGCGAGAACTGACCTCATCATAACAGTTCTGTGTTCACCCAATTGACATGGTATATTGTTACATTATGTCTTGTTAAATAACTCAGTAATGTTTTTACATTTTCTAGCAAAGAAGTGATGCAAATCATTCATTACATTTTTCCCTAAGTATTTTATAGAGTTTTTGGTGTAATTAATAGATTAAAATTTAATTTTTGCCTGTTTTTTGTAGTATATAGGAAAATAATTGATCTCTTATATGCTGACCTTGAAAAATTCATTATTTATAATGTTTTAGCTTGAAGATTCTTTTGGATTCTTACTGTACACCATATAACACTAGAAAATAATTACACTTTTATTTCTACTTCCCCAAGCACATACGAGTTCACATGATAATTTCACAGAAATCTGAGATTCCACCCATCACAGAGAGATAGAGTTAAACATCACTATGTTAGATATTTTGATGTATTCTTCATTTCTGTCTATATACACAGCACATAAAACAGTAAATGCTATCTTCTCTATGCCAGCCAGCATGATGGCCACTGGTATTTAAACAGACTGTGAGATACAAAGAAAATATTTTATTACAGGATACAATAATGCCTTCTTAAAAAGATTATCTAATGGGAGACACATTAAGAAAGACTTCCCTTCAGTTGTAACAAGCACTTGGCAATGTGAGAATAGTGGTCCAGATTTCAGGCACTTTCACTGAAACTTGAGGACAGAAATCAAACTTCGTACCAGAAGGGTGATCACTGCTTGAACAGCTGTAAATGGAAAATAAGAAAAACTTTTCTAGTTTCCCATGACTTTTACACATTACAGCTTTCTAAGTGCTTATTATATATAATAAACAGCTGTCTATAATCTAGTTTATTGTATATACACTCTATATTGAACTTTAATTAGGGTGTTTCGTGGGTTTTTCCATATCCTAAGCAGAGCACCTTTTACCTCTTTGTTCCTCAAGCTGTAGATCATGGGATTCAGCATGGGTATTACCAATGTGTAAAATACAGAAGCCATTTTATCAGTATCAAAGGAATGACTGGACTTTGGCTGCATGTACAGAAAGAATAGAGTTGCATATAATACAATTACCACTGTCAGGTGAGATCCACAAGTGGAGAAGGCCTTGTGCCTGCCCTCTGCAGAGTTCATCTTAAGGATGGCCGTGAGGATCAGTATGTAGGATGCAAGGACTATCACGAGAGATGAAACCAAATTAAATGTTGAAAAGATCAGTATCATCAACTCAATTTCACATGTGCTTGAGCACAGCAAAGTTAACAAGGGAAGACTGTCACAGTAGAAATGACTAATTACACAGAAAGATGAAATAAAAAATTTTATGGTAGTTATCAGAGAGAGAAAGGCACTGTAGAGATACGGGACTGCTACCAACACCAACATACCCTTTGTGACATGACAACTGTGTAAAGCAGAGGGTTACAGATGGCCATGTAGTGGTTATAGGCCATTGCTGACAAAATGAATAGTTCACAAATGATGAAGAAGCTGTAGAAAGCTAGCTGTGTACCACACCAATTATAGGGAATCGTATTTTGAATTGTTATAAAACTTACCAACATTTTGGGTCCCACAGCTGTTGAATAACCCAGATCAATGAAAGCCAGATGCCTGAAAAAAAAGCACATGGGTGTTTGTAACCTGATGTCCATCTTGGTGAGGATGACCATGCTCAAGTTGCCCAGCCCTGAGATCAAGTAGATGATGAGGAAGAGCCCCAATAATGGAGCCTGCAGCTCAGGATGATCTGTGACTCCCATGAGAATGAATTCTTGTAGCATTGTTATATTTTATTTGTCCATCCTGGCCATTATGAGAAATAACTGAGGGAAGAACCATCAGAAGAGTCATTGGGTTTCAGGAGATATCATCTGTTATATTTTTAGTATGCAAAGCCATTATGTATAAGATAAAACCAATTCTTTTTAGAAGCAGTGATTTAAAACAACCCTTTTCCATCACTAAATCTAGATCCTATTTAGGCACCATTACAACCCAAGATATATAGTAGCCATTTTATTCTTTGTATCACATACTGATCATCATTAGAAGATGTGTATAGTCCCTTTATGGTTCTGTCAACAATGGGTTATGAAAAAGTTTTCTCCTAGAGTGGGAATCCTAATATTTTTTTTAAATGTTTTTCATGTAGAATACACAGAATTTGTTAAAACATATCAAATTTTAGAATGAATTATAATAAAAAGAAAAAGCTCTCTGCTTCTTGTGCCCACAATTTCAGTTCCAATCTCCAAAGAAAATAATTTAACTCATTCGATAGACTTTCATTTACTTCTCTTCATTGTGACTCTGCATATTTAAATGGTATTCTCTGTCCACTATCAACTTGATTTCTTAAAATTGTGTTCTCGTTCCACTATGCTTTTATGAGTTTTAAACATTGTTTGATGATTTTTATAGGGAAAGTAATTTAACTGCCTTGCAAAAGTCCTCCACATGCCCACTCTAATTCACGTAAATACAGTGTATCTGAATCTTCAGTACTTGCGTGCTGATTTTTGAGGTTTCTGATTTTTGCTATTTATATATCAAGTAAGGCCTGCATGTATAATTTATTCAATGTGAGAAAACAATCAGCAGGTGTTCCCACATTTGCTTTGATCTTTGGACTAATATCTCTGAAATGATGTGTTTAACACTGTAGTTATATATTTTCTAACATGTTTAAAGACAAGAAAAAACATTTAAACATATTTCTTCATGTACTACTTAAAACCATCTGGTAAACTACTATGAATATACTTATCCAACAAACAGAAACATCACTCTAAAGTAGAGAATACTGTCTCAAATGGCTCAGGGGCTGGCAAACAATATCATTGCATGAAGGATAAGGATGAAATATAAAGAAAGAGATGGGGGACAAGGAGGAGATATGTGTGATTCATTTTTGATTCACTCAAAAGTTACATGTTTAAATGTATATTGGATAGAACAGATAATTCTTTGATCCAAATAAAGCCAATTGGAATATGACATTGACAGAAATGGAGTATATGCACTGTATTTTAATTTGAATACTATTCTTATACCTTTACTTCATCTTCCATCAAGAATACACCAAATAGGGACAGCCAGGTGGCACAGCAGTTAAGGTTTCACATTCCACTTTGACAGCCTGAGGTTCACCAGTTCAGATCTCAGCTGAGGACCTACACACAGCTTGTCAAGTCATGTGTGGCAGGCATCCCAGACATAAAGTAGAGAAGGTGGTCACAGATGTTAACTCAGGGACAGTCTTCCTCAGCAAAAAGAGGAGGATTGGTGGTAGATGTTAGCTCAGGGCTAATCTTCCTCAAAAAAAGAAAAAAGAAAAGAGAAAAGAATACACCAAGTGTCTTGAGTTAACATATTTTGCATTTTAATTTAAAGATTACATTTTCTTTATCTCTAGTTTCCCAACTCCTTTCCCCTTAAGGTTGTTTTAAAGGCAGGTGCTTCCAAAATTTCATGGAAAAACTCATCCATATTTATTATAAAGTGTAGAGTATAAAAAATGAATACCTCACTACAACTCATCCTGGGAGGTCAGCAAAATCCACATTAAAAAAGGATATAATAAATGAACAATGTATTCAGGCCTATCACTTCACTTTTATAGAAATGAATATCCTAAACAATATTAACATATCATTAACATCAATTTTAAAAATGTATAATAATACAGTACACTATGTTCAAGGTAGATTGATCCAATGTTTGGCTGGATGGTTTAATACTGAAAAATCTATAAATGTAATTTGCCATATTATCAGATTGACTTAGACAAAAAAATCTGAGCATTTGAATAGATGGAGATTACCATTTAGATAGTGCGAAATCAATAAAAATTAAGAATAAAAGGGAAATACCACAACTTGATAGAAAGTCTTATAAAAACTAGACTACATCTACTCTTAAAATAAGAATAAGTAAAATTTTATTAAAAAACATTATAGAAAACCTAAATAAATTGGAAGAAATACTATGTTCCTGGATTGCACAACTAGTGTTATAAAAAATGTGAATTCTGCTCAAAGTAACGTATTTACTCAATGCTTTTCCAATCAAGGGGATTTTGTAAAATTTGACACTGATTTAAAACATATTTAGAAAAATATAGCAAATTATGAAGAATAAGCAGGAAATTTTTGAAAGGACCTGAGGTACTACCAGGTTTTAAAACATATAAAGCTAGAATTATTGAAACAATGTGTCATTAACAAAGGATGGGCAAATAAACCAGTGGAACAAAACAGAGAACTCAGAAAAAGACCCATTGTTTTATAGAACTGTGGTGTATGACAGAGGTGGCATGTTAGGAAAGTCAGGTAAAAATAGTCTATTCAAAAAATGGAGCTGTAAAAATGATTATCTATATAGAATTTGATAAAAGTGGATTTTAGTTCACCAACATAAAAGTCAATCCTAGATTGGTAAAGAATTTAATGTCATAAAAAAATGTTTAAACTCTTATAGCTTTAAAAAGTAGATCCTCTGGATGTCCCTCAATAAAGTGAAAAAGATATTTCAAGAAAATCTGAATAGAAATTCAAGATTAAGTTGGGAGATTAAATCTCATAAAGTTTGTTCTATGTAAAAATCTCTTCATAATATTAACAAAATATTTACAGAGAAAGTAAAAGTAAACATTTATTAGCAGCAACAAAAGAAAGAAAATGGCAGTCTAATGCCTTAAGCTACAAAAAAGTTATACCCAAAGTAAAGAATATTTGATAGTAGTTTGTACAGTTTGGCTAACCTCTTCATCCCAACATCACTGTGTTATTTTCCAAATCCCCAAAGTTCTTCTGAAATGCAACTGTGTTGATAATTTATGTGCTCCTCCCCTCACCACCCCTATCTAAGCACTGACTGGAAAGAAACAGGGAAACTTTGCAAGAAGTCTGACTCTTACCTGACGGAAGCACAAAATCCAAAACTCCACCAGGACTTGGGAAATGGACGTGATGCCAAAGGATGTCCTCTTATGCAGATGTAAACACTGTGTGTCAACTAAGTATTTTATAAGATTTTGCAAATAACCGCAACTGAGATAAATGGGTTGGTCACATTGAGAACGTTGTCTTCCTATTCAAGGGAGGGAGAGAAAAAAAGAGGGAGGACAAAAGAACGAAGAATCTGGAATGCTTCTAAAAGTGTGTCAGGCTCAGCAGTCTTTGGGCGAGTTAGCTTCAGCAGAAATGTATACACATATTGTTTTAAAATTATAAAACAGGAGAGACATCCATATTTTTTCATCCAACACAGCTAGTAAGGCCACGAGCAGTTATGTTTCCCTTCCTTATTGTGTAAAATATACTGCTTTATCTCCATAAAAGAATGCTAAATCTGCAATTGTGTGGTGTTAGTAAAGGTTATAAAATCAATATAAATCTTTTCTAATTTCAAATTTGGAATCTGAAAAAATGTACTGCTTGGCCAATGCTACTTAGTGAATACAAAAATTTTCTAACTTAAGATGTGCAGTATTATACTCGCCAGCTGTGGGATTCCATGCCAATCCCCAAAACATAATGTCGCTTGTCATGATCCTTGAAGATTTTTTAAAACTGTACTTCTTCATTATAATTGTATGCCACTAAGACAGACTCTCAAACATGTGAGCAAAATTCTATGGGTTGCGTGAGATGGTTTGTGTTGTACCTGCAGCGTATAACTGGGACCTGTGCAGAGGTCTGGGAAGGTCTCCTATCCTCCTCTTCTCATCCTTCCAAAAATAATTTTCCCTATTCACTTATGGTATGTGCAATTTATAACATAAAGAATAACAGATCAATAAGAAAAATTTCCTTAATGCATTTAGATGTGTTACGAGAGAGGCGAGGGAATATGCAAACCTTAAACAATGAAGTATTTACGTATGGCAAGTTAATCAATAATGAAAGAAGAATACACATACCCAATTAATAATTCTTCTAAGGATTGGTTGTCCCTGATCCTTGAATAGTACTGGTTTTAAACTTAGTTTTTCCCCCACTAAGAATGTATTAGGAGATATTTCCAAGCCTTTAGCCTCACTATCCAAATGAAAACAAATTTAACACAAAGGTAGTAGGGACAAAGACATCCTAGTATTGTGGTGGTGTGGACAGATTAGCCTAAGTCAAAAAGTTTATTTTATATTATTTTGGCTTTGCCATCATCTTAGTATCACAAATATCACTATATCAGACATATCTGTCTTCCCATCCCTCATCACTCTGGACCATATCTGACTTGACCTACAGCCATGGTAGGCTTTTTCTGGCATGCTGGCAGTCCCATCTCAAGAATTTTGTTTCTTTTCCTGAGGGCAATGAGAGCTTGCTCAGATCATATGCAAGGTAGTTTGGAAGTGCCTGAGATTTCATCTGTCAAGGAACAATACTCGACCAGTGAGGGTCAGGAATCAACGGATAAACACTCAAGGGTTCCTGGTCTTCCATGACATAATTCCTAGAGGATGTCTGAAGGATACTTCACAGCATCTTGAGCAATGGAAACTTAACCGCTTATAGCAGTTATCTATACTTCATTGCACACTTTATTAGCTTTCTCCCTTCTTGGTCTCATATTCTGTATTTCTGCATTTTTGCTTCCTGGAATCATCTACCCAATTAGCATCATAAAGACCCTCCTTGCCTCAGGGTCTGCTCTTGGGGGAATTTACACTCTGACAATCCCAGTCTCTTGTGTGATATTAGTAAAATGAGGCCACACACATCTATAGCACAAATGACACTCTATGGATATATGATAATAAGACATAATGATAATCCTACATTATCAGAAACTATTACTGTCTGAGGCAAAGACACTCACAAGGCATCAATAACCCTGACATGACCATCAATATCTTTGTTTAGACAACATTCTTGGTGTAGCTTTCAAAAAATGCTTAATCCTCCTTCAGAATGTTTATTGTTTGGAAACCTGGCATAAATATAGAAATAATAACAAATAGAAATGAGATCCCTTACTATCCACAAAGAACATAATAATAGTGGTAAAACATATCATTATTCAGAAAAGATTTATGAAAAGAGATTATTAATACTTGTGCTATAATGTACTAATTCTGGCATTGGTGACTATTTTCTATAATTTAAGCTGAAAACAGGAACCTAAAATAGTCATTTGGTAATTATGATAATGAGTACCATCTACTCACCTAAAATGAGGAATGAGTTCTGGTTCCCTCATATGATTAATAATCTAACTGCAACTGGAAGAATATACCAGTGTCTTTCCCCTTTGAGACACTCTGCTGGAGACTTGAATGCAATTTCTTTGTTATTCCCAATGCATCTGAGAACAGGAAATTGTGCCGCTGGTCTTTGTTAATTATCTAGGGTACCTTTGAGGAAATATTATTTTATGTAAAATTCACTTGCTTTCTTTTGTTATTATTTTTATTTCATGCACTCAAATATCTGTATGTAAGTGTGTTTGTTGGATACATGCTTTAATCACCCACAAATTACTTCAACATTCACTGTTTACTACAATATCTTCTTCCCAAGCTTTATGTTTAAAGATAAAGACAAAACACTTTAAACATGTTTATAGTGTTTTAAAAGACTCAGAAGGAATAAATATTATGAATATATGCATTACTTATTTTTAATTCTTTTTTGTGACGTATGGGAGTAAATGATAACCTAATTCCATATCCCATAATCATCATCAGTCCTCATTCCCCAACCTCACTTCAATTTCCCTTCCCACATGGGTACTTCCTCTACAAGGTTGCTATTTTCCCTTAAAAAGGAATACAGCCTTATAAAGTCAATATAATACATGTTTTAATGTGCACACATATGTTGTTACATAATTCATTTTGATACCTAAAGTTTCTCACTCAACTGCATGTTTTTAAACTATATTCATATTATTACATGAACACCAATATTTTGCTGACTTTTGTTCTTATTATCTGGGTCTACTTCCATTTATTATATGCTTGTTCCCATTGTAACAGGCATTTAGTTAGTTACCAACTCTTCAGTTCTACATGTATCACAATTCAGAACTTTGTGTATGGTCCTCACTGATCCATGAATGAACACCTCCGTGAACTATCTCCTAGAGTGGGCCTCTGATATGGGAAAAATAAGTATGTTTAATTTACTTAAATAAATATGGATACATTTCAATATTTGTTTTATCTATATACATTCACCATCAGAACACAAGAATTTCCTACTCTAGATATCCAACTTATAAATATGTATTGCTTATACATCTAGTAAGAGTTTGCAAAAAATAACTAAATCAGATTTAACTTTATAGAACTAAAATTGTTTTTGTTGTCTTAACATATGATTTTTTTAAAATAATCCAAAGACTGGTCTGGATTTTAAATAGAAAATACACTAAGCAAATTCATGTCATCCAAATAGTTCAGAGATTATAACAGAGACAGATAAACACATGATTTTAATATAGTTTTAATACTTGAATGTGTCTATAATAGTAATAAGATTGTTAGTTTTGGATAATGCTCATGAAAGAGTTGTTAAAGTGATGAAAACAATCTGACACGCATTCTGCAGCAGGGGTAGCCTGGCTGATCTCCATGTCTTGTTTTTCCTCCTGGTCGCATGGCTAGACTATTCCTCATCCTCTTTGCAGTTAGCTGTGGTATCACAGCCTCTTCATCTGTAAGCCATTTGCTCACCACTGTGTGTTTGTCTTGCATGATTTATCTGAAAGGACTTTTTCATTTTTGTTGAGATGGCTTGTGGAAATAGCCCTTCAGACAGCAGAGATGATAGGTGTGACCTATGACAAGATAGACAACCAGAGTGAAGGCCTGTGGACTTCCAGGGAGGAGGCCTTAGCTGCTCAAAGCAGATTTCGCTAGACCTTAAGGGACAAGAAAATCTCCATTTGAAACCTTAAAATTTCTCACTTTTACTTTTGAAATAAAAAAATTCTGAAATTGTGCCAATTTCTGTTATCTTTACTTTGCATGTCAGGCTCACTTTTCCTCACTCCATTGTATGTTAGTAGTGTTTTACATGTACAGACAGAGATATGGAACATAATGACTGTTAACTTTATTTTTAGTTATGAGTGCCTTTGAGAGTTGGTGTCACTTTGAGGACAATGACTTTTTTTTTGTCTAATAATGTTCCACTCCAAAACACATTAAATATAAATGCTAAAAGATGCAGATGTAGGTTGTCATCACTTCATAAGAGACAAGCAGCTCTACACAACAATTTTTAGTACAAGAACATTACATGAAAAAAATAATTGTGTGTCACATTAGGATGAAAATCGAATTTTGCTGTGTGTACATGCAGCAAGTGACAGGAATAAAAATGTAGAATTTAATTTTCAATCTTTTTTGCTACATGTCCTATTTCCATGTATATTTAGTCATGTTTTGTTTAGTTTTTATTTTCCATTAAAAGCTATTTTTTTCTGTGATATAAATTTATTTTAAGCACAAGATTAAAATGGGTTCAAAAAGATCGATAAATTGATGGATAAATGCTGCAAAAAGTAAATTTTTTAATAGTTGAATGAAAATTATCTGTGGCAAGGAAGACAATCTGACTCCACCACTTTCCAAGAAGTGGTTCTCACATAACTCTACCACCAGCTATCAGGCTTTCTCTTCTCTGTGAGAAATTATCAAAACCTTTCAGCATCATACATTTTATTTCAAAATGTGTTTATATTCAAATTATTGTTTATTACCTATATAAGTGTGTTTTCTTTGGTCAATTAATGCATTTTTTCTGTAGGGAAAATTGGGTATTTGAGGTTGGGATAAAAAAAGTTTAGAAATTTTCCCTCAAAATTAATGGAATTTTTAACTATTCATTGCCTCGTCACTTAACAGTAGTATCTCTGAGAGTAAAAAAAAAACTTTTAAATAAAGAAAGTTATTTTAAATTTACAGTAGTCAGAATGATTGACATGGGTAATCAGGAATCTTGTCAATGCATCCTTCATGCCCTTGTTCCTTAGGCTGTAAATGAGGGGATTCAGTATTGGCATTGCCAGAATGTAGAATACTGAGGCCCTTTTATTAGTATCCAATGGGTGATTGGTCCGCAGTTGCAAATACATGAAGAGTCCCATAGAAGACAGTAACAGCCATCACGTAAGAAGCACATGTGGAAAAGACTTTTTGTCACCCCTCTGAGGAATATATCCTGAAAATGGCAAGGAAAATGTTGAAGTAGGATCTTAGAACAATAATCATAGTTCTGGCATCTTTTCCAGCTTATGTCTTTCCTTTAAAAATTTTTAAAACCTGTTTTGACTTTTTAAAATATTACTTATAGTTTTAATTTGTTAAAGTTTGATCACTTTGTTTTACTTCTATAGAGAAACGAGTTGGGGAGAGTGTTAACAGTCGTTAGCATTCTCCGTGCCAAGAACTATGCTAGGCGTTTTGAAAATAATGATCTCATTATTCTGCGGGAGTGTCCCAGAGGATGGACATAATTACTTCTATGTCTGATAAGAAAATTGAGACTCAATGAGAATAAGTTACTCAAAGGATATTGGTTAATGGTATGGTTTTATTGTTTTGCTTTATGTGTTTTATTTGCTCATTTAGTTGGTTAGTTGATTGTTGGTTGGTTGTTAGCCCACCAATTACTAGTTATAAAATTCCTACAACATATTTATATTCTTGTGTTGTGTGAATTAAATGAGATAATGCACATATATAGGTTTATTTCAAAGAGCCTGGTAACAACGAATGCAGAGTTATAGGTACCAGTAGTTATTGCTATTAGCATGTTCTTAATGATTTTTAAATGTGGTTTCATATTTGGGTTGTAGCAACTCATTCTGCCTTACTGAAGCTTTTAAATTTGAAATAGAAATAGCAAGAGAATTATAATTTTGCACGTGCAAAAATTTCGGACACGATATCTATCTATACATTTAACAAACAAATCATATTGTGCTCTCCCACAACCTTATTCTCTCTTGAATCTGTGGTGTTTGTTGGTTTATTTTAACGTAAAGATACTTTATTCCATACACCTAAGACGTGTCTGGAGGTGATCTGATGGTGTTGTGCCAGCTATCCCATCTCTCTTGTCTCCTACCACTGAATCTAAAAAGAATTGCAGAGGTAACCTTTTGATGGAAAATACTGTGTCAGCATTCAATTTGATAATAATATTTTGTTTGCTACACATTAAGAAACTCAGTGTATATTTCTCTCAGATAATTATCTGGGAATTTATATAATAAACTTATCCTTAGTGTAACAAGAACAAAGAAAGAGCATCAACAACAGAGATTATAGATTGTCTACAATAAATTTTGGACAATTAGCTTTGGAAAAGGATAATATTTGTATATTTGTTGTTAATACTGTCAATGCCTGACTCCTAGTGACTGTATACAGCAGAGCAGAACCCTCCCTAGTCTTTTTGCACCATCCTCTCACCTTCCAGTGCTCTATTAGACAATGCTCTGATGCTATTCATAGGATTCTCCTGGCCAATTTTTTTCAGGAACAGGGGTCAGGCCCTTCTTCCTGGTCTGAATCTGGAAGCTCCAGTGGACCCTGCTATGACTTGAAATACCTGGGCATAGCTTTCAGCATTACAACAACACATGGCTGCCACAGTATGACAACCAACAGATGGATGATGTGGTTCCCTGACCAGGAAAGGAACCTGAGTTGCAGTGTAAAAGTGATGAATCTTAAGAACTAGACCCTAAGGGTTGGCTCTATTTGTATATCCTTACCTGTTATTAATTCCCTCTTCTGAAATATAACAGATAGCAAAGCTAAGCTTGATTTTCATTTTGGTAAGCATTTGTCACTGAAATTAAGTTTCTGCAGTAAAACATCAGTTTTCTCCTGTTTCTTCAGAATCCTATTTGATTTTGCATTTGTTACTGATAAGAGCTATTCTAATTTTTTACATATTGTTTTTTCAAGTTCATTTCTGAAAAGAAAGATTTTATAGGTCTACTATATAGTAAATTCTTAGCAAATACAACTTTAAAAATACACAATCATTTTATGCTACAATTTTGATTAGAAATGATATTGCAGATTAATTTTCAAATAGCCTCTGAAATGATTTCAAGTATGTTCCATGGGTCCTTAACTGTAGAATTTGTCTGAAATTTATTTAAACATAGGTTGTGGTATGGACAAACAGCATCTCAATATGAGCTCTTGGTGTCCACCAGCAACATAGAAACTGACTGGAAACTGACACCAGGAATCATTCTATCTTAGGATTTATCACCATGAGCAAAATAAAAACTTGTGTTAATTGATAAGTCAATTAGTAGGTCTTTCTTGGAGACAGAATCTTATTTTTCTTTTTTGTGTGAAGAACATTGGCCTTGATCTAACATCCATTGTCTTTTTGCTTGAGGAAGATTGCCATTGAGCTAACATCTCTACCAGTCATCTTCTACGTTATATGTGGGATACTACTACAGCATGGCTTGATGAGCAGTGTGTAGAGCTGTGCCCGGGATCCAAACACATGAACCCCAAGCCACTGAAGTGGAGCTTACAAACAACCACTATACCACTAGTCTTGCCCCAGAATCTTATATTTTAAAAACACTTAAGATGCCTCTTATCTTGTCTAAAACACCCATCAATTCTGCCAGTCCAAAGGCAGGAAACATTCCTTTTTATACTAAGATGAAATATACTCTTTGTAATGACTATTCATTGTTCTTTATAAATCCTCAAGCAGTCTAATTTATCATTACGGATGCTGGACACTATTGTTTAGGTGATATCACCATCATTTTCAGTTAGCAATCGTTGGGCAGAGATTTCAGTCTCGCAAAAGAGGAACAGAGCAGATATCATTTCAGCCCTGAGTCTGATTTGAATTGATAAAGCTTCCAAGATACTTGGTCTTCACATGCAGAATTAGTAATAAGTAAATTTTTGGGTTTAGCCTACTTGTACACAGAGATCCGCTGAGAGACATTCCTATGGTTGCTGCATGAAGCATGCAAAGAGTTTTACAAATGTCTGAAGTCCCTGAAGACCTTCAGACTGAAATATGTTTGTTTATGGCCCCAGTCCCTGAACATGAGAGCTACAATTACCGGATAAATATCTGACTCATCAGGAAAAGAAAGACAAATTGGATGCTCATTAGTCAGGTCTCCACTCACAAATTTCATCCAGAAAGTGAAAAATGTGGAGATAGACAAGGAACACTCTTTGATGATCATATTAAACAACAGTCACATGCAATGATTCCACCTTCTGTTTACTTATTTGTTTTGAATTGTACCCCTATACTTGCTGACAAGTGTTATTGCTTGTAGTGGGTTGGAAGAAATTCCAGTAGTTAGAAAGCACAGAGTTCTGGCCCCTATGTTCAATTTTAATGTGAATATTGGGAATAAAATTGAAGACAAAACCTCCATTCTTGTGTCAAGAGCAAGCCCTGGTGCTAGCCCAGTGGCCTAGTGGTTAAGTTTCCACACTCCACTTTGGTGGCCCAGGGTTTGCGGGTTTAGATCACAGGCATGGACCTACAGACCACTCATGAAGCCATGCTGTGGTGGTGTCACACGTACATAGTATAGGAAGATTGGCACAGATCTTAGGTCAGGGCCAATCTTCCTTACCAGAAAAAAAATGTAAATGGTTGTAAGAGACTGAATAGCAATTATCTTATTGCAATTCATAAAGCAACCATCATAAACTGGCCCTATTTCTGGTTTTTAATTAAAATCATTTTGATGGAAATATATTTTTTCATATACTTCTATGACCTTTTCTCATGGATATATAAATATCATAATTAAATGCTGATAACTTTTTTTATTTTACTTTCTGGATGCATTTGCTAGTCTATAAGTTTTACAATTGCAAAGGGTATGTGGAAATAGTTTGCCTTTGTATTAACACCTTCTGAAATAATATTCAAGAAAGAGTAGATGTTCAAAAGATATTTGTTGACTGACTGACTGATAGAATTAATTATGAATAAGTGAATGAATGAATACAATATCTATCCTAAAATTCTGAAATAGAATATAAGACTTTCATTCCTAGTGTTGTAATCTCTCTCATGTGATATTAACTTTGATAAAGAAACAGTGATAGCTTGCACATCATTCTCTAGAATTTTCACTACTTTACGGAAGGACACAAATTTTCCTTCTTTAACTTGGTGTACCCAATATCTACTGAGGGTCTGATATATTCTAGGTTATAAAATTAATGAAGTAACCTAAAAATTGTGGACAATAAAGAGGAAATTACAAAGATTTTTACCAACTTTAAATTACTCATTACAATGAATTTAAATCCTTGAGGTTCTTTCCAGAGTCCAAATATCCACATGAATGTTATGTTTCCCTCTTTTGTCATGTCCTTTGTATGTAGTCTCTCATATGACCAATGACAGTCTGTGCCATGCTCAGTTAACAATACTTGCAATCCCTCATATGTTCTGCCATGTTCCCTATCGATTTAGCCTTCCCATAACATGGTAAAGATTTTTTTAAAAAACTGCTTCTTTTACTCTTTCCATTCTTATTGATGCTTTCTATTATAGCTTAATCTCTGATTTGAAGCTTATTATTTATTGTTCCTAAATTTTGAATATTCTATTTAATAAACTTACCTTGGTCAAGCAGATGAAATTCTAAGCCAAGATCATCATTGGATCACAAAATTTCACCTTTTAAAATATTTGTAAGAAACACACACACATTTCTAGACATATACATACACCTGCATATATATATATATATATGCAGAAAAAGAACATTTACAGACCTTATCCCCATCACCCACATTAAAAAATAGCCCTACCTTATATAATTCGTTATTTCAAAATACTATATAATTACATATAAGCTAAATTTGCATTGATCTAACCTCCCTCATTTCCATTCCTTTTACCTTGTCTAGAGGCAACAACGATTACCTATTAAAATCTTTTTCTGTTTTTCCATAGCTTTGATTTTTTTTCATTTTGGTAAGAACATTTAACAAGAGAGTTACACTCATCAAAATTTTAAGTATACAATAGAGTAATGCTAACTATAAGTACAATGCTGCATAATAGATCTCTAGAACTTAATCATTTTGCAGAACTGTAACTTTATACCTATTACATAGCAACTCCCATTTTCCCCTTTGACAAGTCCCTGACCACCACCATTCTACTATCTGATTCTATGTGTTTAACTATTTTATACACCTCACATAAATAGTACCATGTAGTATTGGTCCTTCTGTTACTAGCTTATTTCAATTGATATAATGCCCTCTAGGTTTATCTATATTGTCTTTTTTGTAAAAAAAAAATGAATTTACTGTTTTAGATACATAATTATACACACTATTGTAGTTATGTAATTTTAAAATGTATATAAATGAATTTATGACATTTATATCTTTTTGTGATTGACGCATGTATTTTTCTTGTGTTTATACATAAGATTTTGAGATCTCTATTGTTATGGATTTGGTTCATGCATTTAAATTTTATGGGCATTTTGGTTGCTTCTGAGTCTTCTCTGTAAGGAACGATAATGCAATTCATATATTTTATTCCTTATTTTGCTCACAGACAATAATGCATCTAGTCTATATACTTGGGTGATACTTGAAAATTATTAGGTCATACGGTATAAATATTTTCAAATATAGTAGACACAGCAAAGAAGTCTTTAAATTAATTTCACCAACTTATATCTCCAGAGAGAAGTTGGGATTATTTTTGCACTCACATTTATAGCAGCTTTTAATAATGCCAATCAATTCAAGTTTTGCTAAATCAAAGAAAGCAATGATATATCATTGTAGTTATACTTTGGGCACTGATTAAAAATGAATTTAGACTCCTGTTACTAATGGATATATACATGCAAATTAAAAAGGTCATATTCCTAACTTACACCATTGTCAAAACAACTCAAATTGGATCAACAACTTACATATAAGAGCTAAGACTATAAAACTCAGAAAAAATAGAGGTACCTCTTCATGACCTTGGAATTGGCAATGGATTCTTATATATGACACCAAAGTCACAAGAAACAAAAGAATAAATAGACAATTTGGACTTCATCCAAATTAAATCTTCTGTCCATCAAAGGACTTTATCAATAAAGTAAAAAGACAATGTACAGAACAGAAGAAAACATTTGCAAATAATATATTCCATAAGCGTTGTCCATCTCAAATATATAAAAAGAACACTACAACTCAATAAAAAGTCAAATAAGACAATTAATAAGTGGGCAAAGGACTTGAATAGAATTTTCTCCAAAGAGATGTTCAAGTTACTAATAAGCACCTGATGTTCAACATTATTAATTTTTAAGGAAATGTAAATCAAAACCACGATAAGAACTCAACACCAAATAAGAATGAAATAAAATCAGAAAAAAATATTAGTGAGGATGTGAAGAAATTGATTTATTTGGCAACAATGTAAAATAAAATATAAAATAGTTCAGCTGTTGTGGGAAACAGTTTGGCAGTTCCCCAAAAGTTAAACCTAGAATTACCATATGACCCCACAATTCTAGCCTAGATATATAGTCAAAAGAATTGAAAACAGGTAATCAAACAAGGACGTGTACATGCAGTAAGATCCACAATAGCCAAAAGGTGGAATGATGTCAAATGTCCATCAAAACATAAATGGGTAAACAAATTGTAGTATATGCATACAATGGGATATTGTCAATCCATAAAAAGAAATGAAACATAACAAAAAAGAATAAAATACTTATAAATAAACTTAACTAAGGAGGTGAAGGACTTGTAAGCTGAAAACTACAAAACTTTGATTAAAGTAATTAAAGACAGCCCATACAAATGGAAAGACATACCATGTTCATGGATTGAAAAACTTAATTCTGTTTAAATGTTCATATTACACAAAGAAATATACAAATTCAATGCAATCCCTTTCAAGATTCCAATGGTATTTTTTGAAGAAATAGAAAAAGCAATTCTAAAATGCTTTTGGAGCCACAAAAGATCATGAATAGTCTAAGAAATATTTAACAGGAACACAATTGGAGGCATCACACTTCCTGCTTTCGAAATATGTTACAAAACGATAGTAATCAAGAAAGTATGGTATTGACATAAAAACAGACACATAGAGTAATTGAACAGAATAGCAAGCCCAGAAATAAACGCACACATGTATAGCCAATTAATTTTTGTCAAAGGAGCCAGGAATATACTATACAGAAGATACAGTCTCTTCAATAAATTGCAATGGAAAAATTGGGAAGCCAAGTGCAAACAAATGACCTTGAACCCCTATCTTACAGCATACACAAAAATCAACTCAAAATAGATTAAAGACTTAAACATAAAACCTGAAATTGTAAAACTCCTAGAAAAAAACACGAGGGAACAGCTTCATGACATTGTGTTTGAGAATGATTTTGTGGATATGACACCAAAAGCACAGGCAATAAAAGCAAAAATAGACAACTGAGACTACATCAAATTAAAAAAAGAAAACTTCCACAGAGCAAAAAAAAAAAAAAAAAATCCACAAAGCAACAGGCAAATTGCTAAATAAGAAAAAATAGTTGCATATCATATATTTGACAATGGATTAATTTTCAAAATGTATAAAGAAATCCTGCAACTCAATAGGACAAAAAACCATATGACCCCATGTAAAACTGGGCTATGGCCTTGGATAGACATTTTAAAAAAAATACATGTAAGTCACCAACCAATGTATGAAAACATGTTCAAAATCACTATTAGGGAAATGAAAGACAAAATCACAATATCACCTGATAGC
Organism: Equus asinus; assembly: GCF_041296235.1. Classification (NCBI taxonomy): domain Eukaryota; kingdom Metazoa; phylum Chordata; class Mammalia; order Perissodactyla; family Equidae; genus Equus; species Equus asinus. Next base: position 19,248,561 of record NC_091806.1, read on the forward strand.
TGCTAAGATGGCTGTTATAGAAAAAAAAAAAAAAAGAAAAGCAAGTATTGATGAGGATATGAAGAAATTGAAACCTTTGTACACTGTTGGTAAGAATGTAAAATGGCGCAACTGCTATGAAAAACAATATGGATATTCCTCTAAAAATTAAAAGTAGAATTACCATATAAGCTAGCAATCTCACTTCTGGAGATTTATACAACATAATTGAAATCAGGATCTTGAATAGCCATTTAAAAATACATGGTCATTGCAGCACTATTTACAATATCCAGGATGTGGAAACAAGCTGAAAGTCCATCATGGAATAAATGGATAAAGATAATTTGGTATACACATACAATGGAATAATATTCACATTAAAAAAGAAGGAAATCCTTCCATATGCTACAACATCAATGAACCTTGAGGATGTTATGCTAAATGAAATAAGCTAGTCACAGGACACATACTGCAAATTTTACTTATGTGACTTATGTAAAATAGTCAAACTCTTATAATCAGAAAGTAGAATGATGTTTGCCAGAAACAAGGGGAGAATGGAAATTAGGAGTTGCTAGTCAACTGGCATAAATCTCATCGAAGCAAGATAAATTGGTTCTAGAAATTTGTTGTACGACATTCTGCCTTCAGTTAACAATACTCTATTATATATTTAAATATTTGTTAAGAGGATAAGTCTCATGTTATGTATTCTTACCACAATAAAATAAAATACCACAAAATAAACCAAAATAAAATAGCATGAAGTAGTGATACATATTACAACATATGTGAATCTTGAAAACATTATGCTAAGTGAAAGAAGCCATACACAAGAGGTCACTTTCAGTAGGATATCATTTATGTGAAATATCTAGAATAGATAAACTCAGAGAGACAGAATACAGATTGGTGGTAGGTGGGGGCTGTAAATGAGGAAGAATTGGGGACAAATTACTTGATGGATATTTAGCAGTGATAGAAATGTTTTGAAACTGGCTAGAGGTGTTGTTGCACAGTGTTAAGAATGCAATAAAAGCTACTGAATTGTCACTTTTAAAATGGTTAATATTATTTGAATTTCACTTCAATAAATTTTTTAAAAATAAATTTAGATATAGTTTCACATGTTTGTTATTTGCGTCTTTTTTAGTAAGCTCCCTGATTTTTTATTTTTCTATATAGTTTGTATATATTCTTGATAATAAATTTTTGTCTATTATATGCAATGAAATAGTTGTCTTTTCAATTTGTTTATGGTATCTTTGTTTTACAGAAGTTTCAAATTTGGCGTAGTCACATTCGTTTGCATTTGCAAATCACCTAACTTTAAAAAGCTTTAGTTAACAAAGAGGATTCTATTAACTTTAACCTTAAATGTAACCTTTAATGTAAGTATGCAGTTTCCTAAATTAAAACTTATGTATTTTTCATAATGAATATTAAGTATGAAATTGACTCTACATATTCACATTAGTCAGTCTTTCATTTATTTTTGCTATAAAATTTTATTGTCTTATAAAATTGAAATCCTTTTTTTCACTCATTCCTCTTTCTATTAATCCTGGTCCTGATTCTACTGTTATCTTTTTTACCAGAGGTAAACCATATTTAAAATTTGTCATTCCTATATAAGTTGTAATTAGTTAACTATATGTTTACATATGCATTAACAAAATGCTATAATTTTGCAGATATTTTAGTTGATGTGTATGATATACTGAATGTCTTATTCTGCAAGGATTTTTCTTTTACTCAGTCGTATGGTTTTGCTTTTGCCTTTGTTAATTTGTTTAACTATACATTATTCCCTGATTTTGTTTGAGATACAAACTTGTTAGACTTTTAACAATTGTTTCCCAAAGTGGTTGTAACTTTTATACCCCACTAGCAAATTGGGGATGATTCCTTTATGCCAACACCTGGCTATCACTTGGCCATCCCAGACTTTTCACTTTATTTAGTGCAATACATGTGAAAGAGTGTTTTATATCATTTTATAGTCACATTTTTCAGTTCATTATAAAAGTAAAGTGTATGTATTGGCCTAAAGAGGTTTCTTTTTTTGTGGATTATCTGTGTGTTTTCTTTGTCCATAGTTTTAAGGAATTTTAGTCTATTATTTATTAATTCAACAAATGCATAATTATATCTATTTTCTTGACTCTAAGGCTATTTCTTTTACAATATTTGTGATTATTTTTTCCTTCAGACCTTTAAAATTTTATACCATAAAATTTATCTGTCTTTATGATTTTAAGTTGTGTTTAAGGATCTCTTCAACGATGAACCATATGCAGACACAGAAACACACACACACAGTCCTCAATTGCATGGTTTCTATATGCAAAGATAATGATCATGTGACCATATTTTAATTTTGACATTTGAAACGAGGAATCATTTGAATGGCAGTGGGGAGAACCTTTCAAACTGGAGAAACTAAATGCATAGAAATTGTGGTAGGAATATATGACAGCAAAAGATATTCTGCAAAAGAATTTTTGACATATTTAAATTTAATAATCCAAAATTAGAAACATATCCTTAAAAAGACTCTAATTCTGAGTAAGTTGTCTCCTTTTGAGATATCCCTTGAGGAAGAAAATGAGGTTTTTGGTTTTTTTTTTGAGGAAGATTAGCCCTGAGCTAACTGCTGCCAATCCTTCTCTTTTCTCTCAGGAAGACTGGACCTGAGCTAACATCCATGCCTATATTCCTCCACTTTATATGTGGGACGCCTACCACAGCATGGCATGCCAAGCAGTGCCACGTTGGAACCTGGGATCCGAACTGGTGAACCTGGGACTGCTGAAGCAGAATGTGTGCACTTAACCTCTGTGTCGCTGGGCTGTCCCCCAGAAAATGAGTTTTTAAAATGAGTGTTTTAATAATAATACTAATAATAATTCAAAAGTAGTAAATAAAAGAAAAGGAAAGGTAAACGATACAACTGGCTTGCAGGGAGGCAAGGGGATGGTGAGATAGGAGGATGGCACTTGGGCGTCCTTCGTCATTGTCTTGTCTTTCTGTTTGAGGCAGTTAAAGCCCCAGGAGTGGAGGAGTTGAGGCCTGGGAAGCCTCTGCTCCTTGATATTCTTGAGACAGCAGCTTTCCTGGCTAACTTCAAGGACACATGATTAGCTAAACTTTAGTGGGCCTCCAACTGCAGGCCACCTGTGCTTTTGACAATTTGTAACTTCCATTTAGTTGTAAAGCTCAAGGAGACAAAGGTTAAAGAAGCAGGTATCTACATATGAGTGGAGCTGGAGAAGCAGGAAAGGGGGTCTTGGGTTTTAGTTTTAACCCCATACATGCTGGGTTCAATGTGGGGGAACTGATATCAGGGCTGATGTTAAGAGCCTGTAACATATTCCCCACTGTCATTTCTTGCTTTCCATTTCTATGGAAAAGGGGCATCTTGGCCATCTAGCTGCTTCCTACCATATTGGGGCAACACTAGGGGGTCCTTGTGGTGGAAAGCTTGAACATGCTTTTGCCAGTTTTTTCTGTGGGTGGTTAGTGTTCCAGTTGCAGTCCTGCAAATACCGGAAATATAACAGAAAAGGAACTTAAACATAATGTATATCCCAGCCATCAATAGAAGTATAGATAAACCAAAATGTAAAATGCCAGATAATACAGACTGGAATTTTTTTGGTATCCAGGAAAATAAGGTTGAAAACCAGTCATCCATATCTATGTTTATTCCATCTAGGATGAAAGCATGATGATCTAATGTTTGTTGTAACCAGGTAACCTGTTGTCTGATCTTTTCAATGCTAGTCTCTACTTGTGATGAAGTGTTTATATATATGTGCAACAAGAGGTGTTAGCTATGGCACAACTCCACCTTATTCAGCTAGAATATAGTCCAAAGCCATGAGATTAACTAATACCACTTTTGCTAAAGAGTCGAGAGAGGTTTGTACATTGAGGAGGGACTTGGCAGTTTCACTTGCTATGATTGTTAGGGTGCGAGATAGACTGCGGAGCACATGTCGATGGGCTGCAACTCCCACCAGGTCAATAGAGTATACCCAAAGAAATATTCATCTCCATCAGGAATGTTTCGTGGCAAGTCTCGGGTAACTCAGGTATATAATTTTAAGGAACTTGCATAATGTTTTGATTCACTTAGGTTGTGGAGTGTAAAAGGAGTCACCACATTCCCAAGGAGACACTGAGCAGGAAAAGTGAAATTGCGGAGACATTCCATAGCCCAAGGGTAATTATTGATTTTTGCAAACAAAAACAAGTCCGGGAGGGGCAGAAAAGACCTTACTTTCACCTTCATTGTGAGTATGGTAACCTGCAGAGCTATTAGTATAGAAATAGTAACCAACTTTGAATCCAATTCATTCCATCCAGGGCCGCTCTAGAAATTAATAGTCAATTATAGCCTTAATTCCTTCCTCAGGGTATCTTGTGGGCTGCTGGGAACACAAGAGGAGTTGCCACAAAGGTGAAGGCAGAGTCATTTCAAAGTATTCAGGTATCCGCTGGGCACCCTGGGTCCAATATACAGCAGTACTAGAGGAGAGAGGAGGTGTAAGACAGGCGATGTTAGAAGAGTTCTTAAGGAGGTGGTGACTAATGCGCACCCGGTACATGAGGGTGCGTGCTCTAAGATCTCGTGTAGGGACCCACTCTCCGTCGGGAACCTGAGTAAAGTCTGATATGGGATGTACCAGGGGGTCCCCATGATCCAGAGTGGACTGAGCTCAGGGAAGGCAAATCCAGCAGTCCACTGCTTGTGTTGCATTAGCAGTGGTCTGTGCAATGTGAACTAAGGAGTTATCCAGCCAGGCTGCAACTAGAAAATGCAAGGAATAGAAATGGATTAGCAACATGAAGCATCTCATGATTGTTTTCTAAAGAGCAACTTAAGACCCTCCAATGGTTTACTTTCCCACTTAACAGGAGAAGACGTTTGTGGCTGGAAATTATCTGGACATTTCTTTACTCGAGTGTGGTGGACCCATGGTCTTATGCCTGCCAACTTAAGGGATGTATGGGTGGTTAACAACACATCATAGTGCCCTCTCCACTTTTCTTCAAGTTGTTGTTCTGGCCCTTGTTCTTTCCACGCCTTCAGAAGTACTTTGTCTCCCGGCTAGAATGGATGTAGCAAAGTTTCGAGATGGGGAGGAGACCTGGAGGAGATAAACTCATGCATAGAAGTTAATATTTGACCCAGATGTTGTACATACTGCTTTAATCTAATTTCTGTAGTTGCATGGGGGTCCTCCCCTTTTCCCCATGGAGCTAGGAAGGGTCTCCCATATATTATTTCATAGGGGCTTAATCCAAGTCCACTTCTAGGGGCCACTCTGATATGGAGGAGGACAATTGGTAACACTTTGTCCCACTTTAGATGGGTTTCTTGACAGTGTTTGGCAATTGTCTTCTTTAGAGTGTGATTCATCTTTTCCGTTTTTCCCATGGATTGTGGTCTCCTCGAGGCATGCAGCTTCCGTTTGACCCCAAGAACTTTACTTACTTGTTGTGTTGCTTCAGCCACAAAGGCGGGTCTGTTATCACTCTGGATGCTAGATGGCCATCGGAGCCTAGGGACAATCTCTTTCAGCAAACATTTGACTACCTCGATGTCTTTCTCAGTTCTGGTGGGGAATGCTTCTATCCATCCTGAAATAGTGTCTACAAATACTAAGAAGTATTTGAAATTCATGGTTGTCTTAGGCATTTGTGTAAAGCCCTTTTGCCAATCCTCACAAGGTTGTTCCCCAGAATATTGAGTTCCCTTTCTCAAGCGTTGCCTTTCTGTTTTTGGGTTGTGTCTGGCACAGATTGGGCTAGAGTAGGAGGCCTTTCGAGCCAGTTGGTGTAGCTTAGGATCCTGAGGTGAGGTCGTAAGAGGTCCACTAATGCATCTCTTCCATAATGAGTGCATTCATGCAAGTATTTTATTAAGGGCCACATCAGGGCCTCAGGGAATAGAATGAGACAATGAGGATTTATTTTCCATTTGTGAGAAGGATCCCAATTATTAAACCCTCATTCTTGTGCCCTTTTCAAATGCTCCTCCATATAGGAGGGGTCACGTTTACTTAAGTCCAATTGCGGGATGAGGGCGCCCCAAAATTTAGGCCCTCTGATGGCTTTCTTGGCAGCCTTGTCTGCCATTCAATTTCCAACAGCCACATATGAGTCAGTCTTTTGATGGCCTGGGCAGTGCATAATGGCTACTGCCTTTTGTTCTCTTACTGCTTGTAGTAGAGCTAATATTTCTGGGGCATATTTTATTTCCTTTTGCCCCACAGTCAGCAGCCCTCTTTCCTTCCATATGGCCCCATGTGCATGGACTATCATGAATACATATTTAGAATCCGTGTATATATTTACTTCTTTCCCTTGGGATAGTTGCAAAGCCCTCGTAAAAGCAATTAACTCTGCTTTTTGTGCCGATGTTCCTGGGGAGAGGGCTTGTGCCTCGATAACCTCGCCTTCTGTTACCACTGCATAGCCTGCTCATTTTTGCCCATCCCCCGTGAAGCTGCTGCCATCAGTAAACAGGTCCCAATCAGGATTTGTCAAGGGCTGATCTGACAAGTCTAATCAGCTGGAACACACAGTATCTAAGACTTCTACGCAATTATGAGAGTTAATATTATTTTCAGAGGTTGGTAATAAGGTGGCAGGAGTTAAGGTTGTTACAGTCCTTAAAATGACATTGGGGTCATCTAACAAAATAGCTTGGTACCTGCCAATCCTCCCGGCAGTTAGCCAATATCCCCCTTTTTGTTCAAGGAGGACAAGCACTTGGTGGGGAACATATACCCTGATAGGCTGCTCTAGGGTAAATTTTTCTGCTTCCTGGAGTAAATCACAGGTGGCGGCTATAGCCCACAGACATGGGGGCCATCCTTTGGCAGTGTGATCCAACTGTTTAGATAAATAAGCCACTGGTCTGGGCACCTCTCCCAGACATTGCATCAATACTCCCAGAGCTATTCCCTCTCTCATGTACATATAGCTTGAATTCCTTTTTTAGATCAGGAAGGCCCAAGGCTGGTGCAGTCAACAACTTTTGCTTTAAAGCCTCAAATGCCTCTTGGCATTCTCCTGACCATAAAAGGGGATCTGCTTCTTTTCGCTTCAAAGCATCGTATAATGGTTTGTCTGTCAATCCAAAATTGGGAATCCAGATCCGGCAAAACCCTGCCATACCTAAGGATCCCCTTAACTGTCTTAGATTTTGAGGAGCTCTCACCTGCAAAATCGCCTGTCATCGGTCAGACATTAAGTTGCAGGTGCCTTGGCTTATTTGAAAACCCAAATAGGCCACTTGTTGTTTACAGATTTGGGCCTTTGTGGGGGATACCTTGTAGCCACACCAGGCAAGGTGATTTAGCACTATAATGGTGTTGTTCAAGCAGTGCTGGTAACTAGGACTTGCTATCAGCAAATCATCAACATATTGTAGTAATGTTCCCTGATTGAGTTGGAGTCCCCTCAGGTCTTTTGCCAAATTTTCATTAAATAGGGTAGGGGAGTTCTTAAACCCCTGAGGCAACAGAGTCCAACAATATTGGTTGGTGGCCCCTGTATCTGGGTCTTGCCACTCGAAGGCAAACAGTAGTTGAGATTTTCTTTCTAATGGAATGCAAAAAAGAAGTATCCTTAATGTCCAACACTGAAAACCAGCTGTATTCCCCTGGTACAGTAGTTAATAGTGTATAGGGGTTTGGTACTGTTGGATGTATATCCTGTACAACGTCATTAATGGCTCTTAAATCCTGCATAAACCGGTACTCATCTGAGTGTGGTCTTTTGACTGGTAAAATAGGAGTGTTATATGGTGATTGGCAGGGCCTTATCAACCCATGCCATGAAAATCTTTGCAAAACCGGTTGGATACCTTTTAAGGCCTCTTTCTTCAGGGGATATTGTTTCTTTCTCGGACAAGAGGCTCCTTTTTTAAGTTCAATTTTTATTGGGGTGGCAGATCAGGCTTGTCCAGGCACCCCATCAGCCCAGACAGCTGTACTCAGTTGTTCATGGATCTCAGGCGGTATTGGGTGCTCTCCTTCTTCCGTTCTTTCCAGGAGGGCTTGTAGCCTGAGTGTATTTTCTCAGGTAAAGCTGCTTCTTCTTGGGTGAAAAAGTTATCTGAGCATTCAGGTTACAAAGCAAATCTTGTCTGAGGAGAGGAATGGGACAATCTTGGATATATAAAAAGCTATGTTTTCACTTTTGTTTGCCCAAGCTGCATTCCAGCGGTTGTAGCATGGGTCTCTGCTGAGTTTCTCCTGTGACTCCAACAATGGAAATTGAGGAATTACTTAATGATGTCAATTTGCTGTTTAACACCGAATAAGTGGCACCAGTATTCACTAGACAATCAACCAATTGGGTCCCCACTGTCATTTGTACCCCGGGCGTATGGGGGACTATTGGAATGGAAGCTGCCAGCATGGCAAAGAACCCCAGGCCCCGTCAATCATCATCTTCCTCCTCTACGTCCTGGACTTGAGGGGCCATGAGCCTTTGTAGGGGAAGACATCTTTCCCCTTTGGTGTCTATTTCTACCTTAGGGCATTCGTTTTCCCAGTGCCCTTTCTCCCTGCAACAGGCACCCTCATTTCTCTCTTACTTTCGGCGTCTTGTCCTCCTCAGTCTTGGATCCCCTTCCCCATTTCTCCAGTTTAGGGAAGCTGCATAGAGCACTTTGACTGGCCTGGCTTTATGCTCCTCCCGAGCATTATAAACCTTAAAGACAATTTCCGCTAATTGACCAGGGCTCATGGCTATGGCCCCTTCGACCTTATTAAGCTTCCTCCTAAAGTCTGGGGCACTCTGTCCAATAAAGGTCATGTTGACCATCCGAAGGTTTTCAGGGGCTTCAGGGTCTGAATCAGTATATTTTCTGTAGGCCTGACATAGCGTTCTAAAAACGCTGCAGGGTTTTCTCCTGTTTCTTGCTGGAGTTCCTGAATTTTGTTTATGCTCCTTTGTTTGGGGACTTCTTTTTTAAGTCCAGCCAACACACACCTTTGGTAATGGCTTAATAGTGCATTCCCTGCATCCATGTTTGGGTCCCAACTGGGCTCGTCTTGGGGAATGGCCATGTCAGGAGTGGGAGTTTGATTGGGATCCTCATCATGCAAATGCTGAGCCTCTTCCTTGATTTTTACCACTACAAGTCGCCGCTCATTGCCTGTAAGCTTTATACTTAACAAAGATTGAATTTCTGCCCAAGTAGGGCGATGGGTAGAAAAAATAGTTGTAAACAAATCTGTCATCTTTTGTGGGTCTTCCGGGTAGGACAGGTTCTGGTTTTTCCAACTTAGCAAATCAGAGGTTGAGAAACGGGTGTAAGTCCAATAGTAGGCGGCTGGTTGCCCCTGACCGTCTGTCCCTACAGGCAGCTGGTGCAGAGGGAATTTCCCTGCCCCAGTTCCAGAAGACCCCTGGCCAAAAGGAGTACCCTGTTGGGTTCTTTGACTACCAGAGGCTTGGCTTTTCTTTGGACCATCAGCTTGGTCCCTGGCCATTCACCTTCCTGATTATGCAACCTCATAAAAGCCTGCACATACGGAATCTCATCCCACTTCCCAGACCATTCACAAAACCACTCCAACTGCAATATAGTGTAATAATTTAAAGTTCCATTCAATGGCCATCTTTCCTCACTTTCCAAGACATACTTTGGCCAGGCAGTGTTACAATAAAATACCACTTGATTTTTCCTCATTGGGTTATAACTATGGGTCGAACAATCAGACAATATTTTCCCCAAGGGGCTCTTAGCTGGAACAGATATGGCGCCTCCTATGTTGATGCTTTGAAAAAAAACAGACAGACAGACAAAAACAAATACCAAATGATGTGTATTAAGGCCGTCCCAAGTAGAGAAGCCCAAGATGACCTGGCCTACGTGCCGATCTATATGACCCAATGGATTTTTATGGTGTGAATTAGGGCTGCCCCAGGGACAGAGCCCAGGGCATCCTCACCTACATGCCGATTTATATGACCAGATTTGTATCTAAAGTTATACAACCGCACAATAACCAGACCCCACCTGCACTGAAATCATTTAATGACTTTTTACATCATCTTTTCTTTTTCCAGTAAAGATAAGTCACATACCTGTGCCTTATAAATTTAGCCCTAATCCTCAACACATTGCAGCAGCAGCTCTGACTGCCCATGGGTCCTGTCCCCATGCTATTCCATACTATTCTCTAAATAAAAGAGCACTATGGCCAGACCTTGAGAGTCCAAGAAATCTTTCTTTCGACTCTTTGGCTCGCCTTACCCACATCATTTCTGGTGACCTGTACGGGGATCTTGCTTCATCGGCTTGTGAGCTTGAGTTCTGGTAAGTGCCCTTTTTCCCTTGTGCCTTTCTCTTTTTCAAGTATGGATCTAAATTCAGTTCTCCATCCGGAGCTTTCTTGGACAGCTGTATGAATCCACATTTGCTGCCCATGGTTACCCTATGGGGCAAATCATGGCATTCAGCTTGAAGAGAATCAGTACCTTAAGCCTCAGGGTGATGTAGAATGAATTAATCCATTCCTTCCTGGCTCTATCTCTAATATATAAATTTTACGTGGGCACGGGTCGAGCACTTAAGTCATTAGGATGGTCACCAATCTCCAAGACTCCCATGGAAGGTTTCTTTTCGTAAGGCTGGATTGGCATCCCTCCCTATGGCTCCTGACCACACTCCAAACCACGGGAAACTCCCAATTGGGACTCTGGTTCAAGGAAAGTACCAAACTCTAAACTTTGGTTGAGTATGGGAACCGCTTCTTGGGAGAATGGCTCCAGGATGCAATTGGGTAGAATGTCCCCCAGACTGGCAGAAAATTCCTCATTGTTTTTCTCTATCCTTTTCACTCAGGGACCATTCACCAGGCACCTATTACTGCCAGGCAGAATAGGGAAGATGTACAAGGGATGCCCCCATCATCCCTTGCTACAGGAACCCCAGTGGGGGGATTTTCAAGATAATGACTCCTTTTATTTCATCTCTCTTAAAGTTCTCCTTTTCTCTGGGGGACCATTCACCAGGCACCTGTTACTAATAGGGAAGGTATACAAGGGATGGAATGACAGACACCCCCATCACCCTTGCTATAGGAACCCCACAGGAGGAACAATGGTAGGATGCTGCCCTACGTTCAGAGGGGATTTTTCAAGGTAATGGACCCATTTCTTTAATCTCTCTTAGAGTTACAGTGGACCTTTTGGTCTCCTTTTCAGTTTTGCAACCTGGAAACAAAGAAATCTTTAAAGAGTAAAAGGCTCCACACCTGGGAGCTGTCCCCCCCCCACTCTCGTTTCTGGGCCTGATCACCCCGGCGACCCCAAGCAGGGTACTTTCTCTTGGCAGTTGACTCATTGAGTATTTTAGTCACCTACTGAGTCGGTTATGAGGGTAGGAGACCTGTGATTCACTCTGTGAGCTGTCCTGCTGGGGTAGTGTGCCCTGGCATGGGAACTATTGTGTGACTCTTATCTTGATAACCCTCTGGAAGAGTCCATGAGGGCGAGGTATGATCTCTTCTTTTCCTTTCTTTGTTTCATTCATCACCTCCTCTGTTATCACCAAGTGTAGGTTAAGTTCAGGCTGGACCTGAGCAGAACCTAGACCTTCTGTAAAATCGAAAACTTGAAAACCTTTTGCCAGGGACTTAACACTCAACCCTAGTGCTGGGAGCCTCAACCTCCAGCCAGTTCCAGGCCTTTGCCTCCTGCTTCCCTGGCTCCCCTTGTGCTGGGTCAGGGAATAAGTGCCCTGGTTCAGTGGGACTTGATTAAATCTTGTAACTAGGTTGACACCCACAATTGGGCTCGGTACCCTCTTCCAGTCCACTGTCAGCCGGACACTAGCTTTACTGCCATGGGAAATGCCCCAAGCAACCCCAGAGACTCACCGCTCGGGTGTATTCTAACTAATTAGAAACACTTTCAATTGGATGGGTTATGCCCCAGAAACTCCAGCTGGGAGAAAATTTGAGTGGTTTCTCTGAGCCTTTATGATGTAGTTGGACGTGTAGATCAACCTAGAATGTCATTCCAGTTACAATCCAGTTTCTGGGAAATCAAGAGCAACTGTCCTTACAAAATCCTTGCAAGACTGGAAATACAGCTCTAGAGGCAGTTCAGATTCTGCCCAGTTCCTTCATCTCAAAAAGGATTATCATCTCCCCTCTCAAGGAACTACTATCTATCCCATCACTAATTCCTAAGACTGAAGGAAAAAAAAAAGGAGGGGAAAGGAAAAAACAGCCATAAGCGTACCCTTGCCAAAAAATCTGGCATCTCAAGTGTCTTCTCCATAAGTATTCGTGAAAAGGGTCAAAACAAAGTTTGGATTCATAACTGGTGAGCTTTGTATTCCTGTACCTGATTCACAGCAGTAATTTTTAAAACAATAGTTGTGCAGTCTCTGTGTACGTGTGTCTATATGTATGTTATATGTGTGATATTTTTATCTGCAGATGGTATGGCCCAAAAAATTAAGAACTCAGTTTAATTGGCTTAAAGTAAGTGCTTACATAAATTCTAAATGTAGCAGAAATTACCTCAGCATCTTTCAAAATTAATGTGATGTGAATTAAACTTTGGCAAATGAAAGCTTGTTTAAGTTTGTTGGTTTGATTGAAAATAGTCTTGTCAGAGTTGTCAGTATTTGCACATGATGCAGACATGCAGCCTGTGTTTACTAGTCAAATGAGTTCATGTTGCCTGTTAGAAATTTGTCAGGAAAATATTAGCTTTAAATGATGACCAGTTTTGTCTAATGTTTCATGAGGTTTGTAGGTAATGTGAACATAATTGTTGAAAATAAATAATTTAAATAGATACAAGTGGGTACAATAACTGTTTTATGTTCTGTATACTTGGGGGCAAAAAAAACAGCTTCCAAATTCTTTTTGATAACAATCTTGAGTTTTGCCAAGTTAAGTTAAATGATAAAAATCTGAGTATCTGGGTCATTTTTGGATTGGATAGAACACAAACATTATTGCTAAACATATCCTAGTTATCTACTTTTGGCTTCTTATTGCAGTGGGGATAAAAGTCTTTGGGTCTATTACTGTAAAGTGATGTGTTTATAGAAATTATGAAGTGTTTAGAATACTGATATAAAAGATAATTCATAATTGTTTACCTTTTTAGTGTTTACTAGGGTTTCTTAAGGATTGAAAGTTCTAATTAACATATATAATTAAAGCTACTGGAAATTAATAAGGAAAACGGCTCTGTATTAAAGGAAAGTTAAAATGCATGTTTTCAGTAAAGAGGGTATAAAGAATGGAAGTATTCTTGTTTGTTTGGTTAAGAAGGATAAATTTGTCTTAATGTACTAGAAGGGAAGAAAGAAAGGATAGGACAAATTCTGAATGTAAAAAGAAAGTTGTAGAAGGTTTGTGAAGGAGAAATTCAGACAAGAGTTTTATGCCTAGTCAAGTAGACTAAGATTAAAGTAAATCCAATTAAGTAAAGGAATTTTAATGTTAAAAATAAGCTGGTGCAGAAATTAAAATTTGGTTTTCTCTCAAAGGATAATTTTCTTGAACTTTTGGCCTGCTCTAACTCTAACTAAAGGACAGAAAATCTATGTTTTGTTAAAATAATTTCCTATATTCAGAAAGCAAGAGCTCTCTTCTAAAACTTCTTGACTGTGTGTTTGCTCTTGACTGTTTCTTTTGTCACTTTAAAGGGATACCTGAGCATTGTTTCACAGTGGGCATTGTTTCCTACTTGAACAAGTATTTTAAAAAACTTTTGGGGAGGCAGGACCAAGATGGTGGAGTGAGTGGTCTTCTTTGTCTCTCCCCCTTCGAATCTGCAACTAATTGGACATTCACCAGTTAACAAAGGATATCCAGATAGCATCTCAAGACGCATGAGAGACTCATGCTGCTATACATCAGAAGGAGGATGGACTTCCCCCTGGGAGGAGGTGGAAATAGGTGAAAACTCTCCAACCCCCAAAACCGGACAGCCTAGTACCTGCAAGAGGCTCTTTTCCAGCAGACTCCCCCATAGCATCGCCACGCACCAAGGGCACCAAGGAGTGTGCACTCACTGTCAGAGCGACAGTGGAAACAGGTGACAACAGCCCTACCTAAGCCCCCCGTGATTACACCTAAGCCCAGGGGGAAACTCCAAGGTCCCACACCCACCAGGAGGGAAAGCGTCTGCTCGGCACTAGAGGGGAGGCCCTGCCCAGTATACAGAAAACCAGGAGACTCCCAGGGAGTGGATTCCCTGGCAGGGCACCAGGCCCCCAGCTGCTGCCAGGCCAATGGTCACCGGCAGTGCACGAGACAGTGCAGGAGGTGCCCAGACTTCCCATGGACGTGCTTGGGAACTGGGTGGAGCTCCAGCACCTGGCTCCATGGCCCAGGGGGAAACTCCAGGGTCCCATACCAGCCAGCAGGGATAGCCTCTGCTTGCCATTAGCAGGGAGGCTCAGTCCAGCAATCAGAACAAAGGGAAGCTCCCAGAGAGCAGATTCCCTGGCAGGGCACCAGCCCACCAGCCGCTGCTGGGCCCACGGTCTCTGGCTATGCACAGATGGTGCAAGAGGCACCCAGACTTTCTGTGGATATGCTTGGGGACTGGGTGGAGCTCCAGCGCCTGGCTCTGTGGCCCAGGGGAAAACTCCATGGTTCCGCACCCACTGGCAGGGAAAGCCACTTCTCGCCATTAGTGGGGAGGCCCCACCCAGCACACAGAACACCAGGAGACTCCCAGGAAGCGGATTCTCTGGCAGGGCACCAGCTTGTAAGCCACTGCCAGGCCCACAGTCTCCACTGTGCATGGATGGTGCAAGAGGTGCCCAGACTTCCCGTGGACGTGCTTGGGGATTGGGTGGAGCTCCAGCACCTGGCTCTGTGGCCCAGGGGGAAACTCCAGGGTCCTAAAACCACTGGCAGGGAAAGCCTCTGCTTGCCATTAGTGGAGAGGCCCTGCACAGCATTGGAAATGCCAGGAAGCTCCCAAGAGCAGAATTCCCCACAAGGCAGCAGATTGCAACCCACTGCCAGGCCAATGGACTCTGGCCATGTCCCAGAGGAGGCAAGGGGTTCCCAGAGATTCCGTGAGAGTGGTATGGGGCTAGGTGGAGCTCCAGTGGAATGGCTACATGGCCCAGGGGGGAACTTCAGGTTCTCACAGAAGCCTCTGTGAAAGCCTCTGCACAGCACTAGTGTAGAGGTCCTGACCAGCAATCACCAGGCCGAAAGGCCCTAGGGCAAAAGTAGCGCAGCTAGATGAGCTAACCACAGACTGAAGATGATACCCATAGCTCTGCTGGGACCTATAGTGACAAGGGTGATCTTGTGGGCTCTGACAGTGAAAAAGCTGTGATTATGGGTGATCCTGCTCCTGGCTGCTGGGAAAGCCCCAAACACCACTGCAGACCCCAAGGAGGGAGCGCATCTAGGTGGGCTGCAACAGTAGGCACCAGCAGTCTGAGGTCTGAGGCCCCCTTGTGATTGCCCCCACAACGGACGAGGGAACTCACAGGACTACTGTGACTATGAGGAGGGGCTCAAGTCCAGTCAGTAACAGCTGATAGGGTTCCTGGTTGGTGCAGTCTAAACAGCTGCTCCCCCCCACACCAACTGCAACAAGTGGAAGCAGCGACTAAACTCTATCTCTATGCAGAGGCGCAAATCCACACCATCGCTCAGTATGAAAAAATATATTAAATCTCCAGAACAGAAGGAAAATGATAAACACCCAGAAAACAATCCCAAAGACAATGAAATCTACAACCTAAATGATTATGATTTCAAAACTGCCATTATTAAAAAACTCAATGAGTTAAAAGAGAATTCAGATAGACAACTCAATGAGTTCAGGAGCTATGTCACAACAGAGCCTGCTACTATAAAGAAGAAGCAATTAGAAATACTGGAGATGAAGAACACAATGGAGGAGATTAAGAAAAATCTTGACTTTCTGAGCAGTAGGGTAGATAATATGGAGGACAGAATTAGCAAGTTGGAGGACAGGAATATAGAAATGCTGCAGACAGAGGAGGAGAGAGAACTAAGACTAAAAAGAAATGAAGAAACTCTCCAAGAATTATCTGACTCAATTAGGAGATGCAACATAATGGTTATAGGTATATCAGAGGGAGAAGAGAAGGAGAAGGGTGCAGAAGGCCTGTTCAAAAATATTTTAGCTGAGAACTTTCAAAACTTGGGAAGAGAGATGGAACTTCATGTGACAGAAGCCAATAGATCTCCAAACTTTATTAATGCAAGAAGACCAACCCCAAGGCATATAGTTGTGAAGTTAGCAAAAGTCAACAACAAAGACAAAATACTAAGGGCAGCCAGGCAGAAGAAAATAACCTATAAAGGAAACCCCATGAGGCTGTCAGCAGATTTCTCAGGAGATACCTTACAGGCTAGAAGAGATTGGAATGAAATATCCAAAATTCTGAAAGACAAAAACCTGCATTCAATAATACTCTACCCAGTGAAAATATCCCTCAAATACGATGGAGAAATAAAAACTTTCCCAGATAAACAAAAGTTAAGGGAGTTCATTGCCACAAGACCTCCTCTTCAAGAATTTCTCAGGCAGACCCTCATACCTGAAAAATGAAAAAAAGGAAAGGGGTTACCAAATCCAGAACAAAGGAGATAAGCAGAAGGACAATAATAGAAAGTAGCAGCTCTCCATCAGAACAGGTTAGCAAAAGTTAAATAAAACATTAAAGGTAAACAGAATGGAAACACCAAGAATAAATATAACCTAGTCATTTTAACCACAAACTCACAACACAAAAAAGAAGAGAAAAAAATCTGACAATAACAACCTAGAAAGCAAAGAAAAAATGTATGGAATGTTTTAATTTTAAGAAATAAGAGGCTATTAGAAAAAGGACTATCTCATCTACGAGATGTGTTATACAAACCACCTGGTAGCCACTAAACAAATAACAAGAATAAAGACAAAAATTACAAATAAGAAGAAAGCCAATACAGAAATTTACCTACTTGAATTAGGAATTCAATAATCATGGGATGAGAAACAAAGGAAATGCAAAAGAACCAGAAAATAAGTGATAAAATGGCAGCAGTAGACCCCCACATTTCAATAATCACTCTAAATGTAAATGGATTGAACTCTCTAATCAAAGGACACAGAGTGGCAGGATGGATCAAAGAACAAGATCCAACAATATGCTGCCTCCAGGAAACACACCTCAGCCCCAAAGACAAACACAGACTCAGAGTGAAGAGATGGAAGACAATACTCCAAGCTAATAATGAACAAAAGAAAGCAGGTGTTGCCATACTTAGACAAAGTAGACTTCAAAGCAAAACAGATAAAAAAAGACAAAGAGGGGTAGTATATAATGATAAAAGGGACACTCCATCAAGATGACATAACACTTATAAATATATACGCACCCAACACAGGAGAACAAAAATTTGTAAAGCAACTCTTAACAAAACTAAAAGGAGACATCAACAACTATACAATGATAGTAGGGGACCTCAACACCCCATTAACACCAATGGATAGATCATCCAGACAGAAAATCAACAAAGAAATTATAGAATTAAATGAAAAATTAGACCAAATGGACTGAATAGATATATATAGAACACTTCATCCAAAAACAGCACGTGACACATTCTTCTCATGGAACATTCTCAAGGATAGACCATATCTTGGGAAACAAAGCAAGCATCAATAAGTTCAACAGGGTTTACGTAATATTGAGTATCTTTTCAGATCATAATGCTATGAAACTAGAAATCAACTACAAGAATAAAGCTGGGAAAGGGGCAAAAATGTGGAGACTAAACAACATGCTACTGAACAAACAATGGATTATTGAAGAAATTAAAGAAGAAATCAAATATTATCTGGAGAAAAATGAAAATGAAAACACACCATGACAACTTATTTGGGATGCAACAAAGGCAGTCCTAAGAGGGAAATTCATTGCAATACAGGCTCACCTCAATAAGCAAGAGGAATCTTACATACACAATCTCAAAGGACACCTAAGACAATTAGAAAAAGAAGAACAAACAAAGCCCAGAGTCAGTAGAAGGAGGGAAATAATAAAAATCAGAGCAGAAATAAACAATATTGAAACAAAAAAGACAGTAGAAAGGATCAATGAAACAAAGAGTTGGTTCTTTGAAAAAATTAATAAAATCGATAAACTCTTAGCCAGACTCACTAAGAAAGAAAGAGAGAAGTCTCAAATAAATAAAATTAGAAATGAGAGAGGAAAAATCACAACAGATACCGAAGAAATACGAAGGATCATGAGAGAATGCTATGAAAAACTATATGCCAACAAATTGAACAATCTAGAAGAAATGGATAAATTCCTAGACTCATACAACCTCCCCAAACTGAATCAGGAAGAAATAGAGTATCTGAGTAGACCAATCACAACTAAAGAAATTGAAACAGTAATCCAAAACCTCCCCCAAAATAAGAGTCCAGGACCAGACGGCATCTCTTGAGAATTCTACCAAACATTCAAAGAAGATTTAATACCTATCTTTCTCAAACTATTCCAGAAAGTAGAGGAAGATGGAGCACTCCATAATACAATCTAGGAAGCCAACATCACCCTGATCCCCAAACCTGACAAGGACAACACAGAGTAGGAAAGCTACAGGCCAATATCACTGATGAACATAGATGCAAAAATACTCAACAAAATTTTGGCAAATCAAATACAGCAATACATCAAAAAGATTATACACCTTGATCAAGTGGCATTTATACCAGGGACACAGGGATGATTCAACTTCTGCAAGTCAATCAATGTGATTCGCCACATTAACAAAATGAGAAACAAAAACCCCATGATCATCTCAATAGATGCAGAGAAAGCATTCAACAAGATCCAACACCCATTTATGATAAAAACCCTCAATAAAATAGTTATAGAAGGAA
Source organism: Equus asinus (assembly GCF_041296235.1). Taxonomy (NCBI): domain Eukaryota; kingdom Metazoa; phylum Chordata; class Mammalia; order Perissodactyla; family Equidae; genus Equus; species Equus asinus. The sequence continues at coordinate 19,267,482 of NC_091806.1, forward strand.
AGTACCTCAACATAATAAAGGCCATATATAACAAACCGACAGCCAACACCATACTCAATGGACAAAAACTGAAAGCCAACCCTCTGAGAGCAGGAACAAGACAAGGGTGCCCACTTTCACCACCCTTATTCAACATAGTAGTGGAGGAGTTGGCCAGAGGAATTCGGCAGGAAAAAGAAATGAAAGGAATCCAAATCGGCAACGAAGAAGTAAAACTCTCCCTGTTTGCAGATGACATGATCTTATATATAGAAAACCCCAAAGAATCCATAGGAAAACTATTAGAAACAATCAACAGCTACAGCAAAGTAGCAGGGTATAAAAACAACATACATAAATCAGTAGCATATCTATACGCTAACAATGTACTACCAGAAAAAGACCTCAAGAACTCAATCCCATTGACAATCGCAAGAAAAAGTATAAAATACCTTTGGATAAATTTAACCAAGGAAGTGAAAGATCTATACAAAGAAAATTACAAGACTTTCCTGAAAGAAATCAATGACGACATAAAGAGATGGAAAGACATTCCATGCACATGGATTGGAAGAATAAACATAGTTAAAATGTCCATACTACCGAAAGCAACCTACAGATTCAATGCTATCCCAATCAGAATCCCAATGACATTCTTTACAGAAATTGAACAAAGAATCCTAAAATTCATATGGGGCAACAAAAGACCACGAATTGCTAAAGCAATCCTGAGAAAGAAGAACAAAGCCGGAAGCATCACAATCCCTGACTTCTAAGCATACCACAAAGCTACAGTAATCAAAACAGCATGGTACTGGCACAAAAACAGGTGCACAGATCAATGGAACAAAATTGAAAGCCCAGAAATAAAACCACACATCTTGGACAGCTAATCTTCGGCAAAGGAGTAGAGGGCCTACAATGGAGAAAAGAAAGGCTCTTCAACATATGGTGCTGGGAACACTGGACGGCCACATGTAAAAGAATGAAAATCGACCATTCTTTTTCACCATTCACCAAAATAAACTCAAAATGGATCAAAGACCTAAAGATGAGGCCTGAAATAATGTCTTCTAGAAGAGAGTATAGGCAGTACGCTCTTTGACATCAGTTTCAAAAGAATCTTTTCGGACACCATAACCCCTCAGATGAGGGAAACAATAGAAAGAATAAACAAATGGGACTTCATCAGACTAAAGAGCTTCTTCAAGGCATGGGAAAACAGGATTGAAACAAAAACACAGCCCACTAATTGGGAAAAAATATTTACAAGTTATTTATCTGACAAAGGGTTAATCTCCATAATATATAAAGAACTCACACAGCTCAATAACAAAAAGTCAAACAACCTGATCAAAAAACGCACAGGGTACATGAAAAGACATTTCTCCAAAGAAGATATACGGATGGCCAATAGACACATGAAAAGATGCTCACCATCACAAATCATCAGGGAAATGGAAATCAAAACTACACTAAGATATCACCTCACACCTGTTTGAATGGCAAAAATATCCAAAACCAAGAATGACAAATGTTGGAGAGGCTGTGGAGAAAAAGGTCCCCTCATACACTGTTGGTGGGAACGCAAACTGGTGCAGCCACTATGGAAAACAGTATGGAGATTCCTCAAAAAGTTAAAGATAGAAATACCTTATGACCCAGCCATCCCACTACTTGGTATCTTTCCTAAGAACCTGAAATAAGCACTTCCAAAAGTCCCATTAACCCCTATGTTCATCACAGCATTCTTCACAATAGCCAAGTCATGGAACCAACCTAAGTGCCCAGCAACTGATGATTGGATATGGTACATATATATAGATATAGATATAGATATAGATACACACAATGGAATACTACTCAGCCATAAAAAAGGACAAAGTCATCCCATTCACAACAGCATGGATAGACCTTGAGGGTATTATGTTTAGTGAAATAAGCCAGACAGAGAAAGACGAACTCTGTATGACTCCACTCATAGATGGTAGTTAACATATAGACAAAGAGAACTGATCGGTGGTTACCAGGGGAAACGGGAGGTGGGGGGAGGGCACTACGGGTGAAGTGGTGTACCTGCAACATGAGTAATAATGATGTACAACTGTAATTTCACAAGATTGTTAACTATCATAATCTTAATAAAAAAAAACTTTTGATATTTTTGACAACCTTCTCCCTCAAAAATATTCAAATCCTGAATGAAGGCTCTCTTTTGACCTGGTAGAAGGAAGAAAAATTTCTCTGAGGATTTTCAAAGGGCCCCTGAGACTTCTCAAAGAAATTTGCTCTCTCGTCCTATATGGAGGAAAATACTAAACTAATCAGCCTTGTTAGGTCTATTAAACTATATGGGAAACATTGTCAAATAAGTGAGGATAAACTTTCTTAGGTGGTATTATGTGGGTAAATGCTATTAATATAGGTGTCTTAAAATTATATAGCATTCCTAAAATTCTGATCTGTCTTGGTTATCGGTCATAATTCCAATTATTATCTTGAAGCCTTGTATGTCACAGGAAGTAGTCAAGTTTCCTTGTCAATTGCCCTTTTGAGTCTCTTGTTCATTTACAGACAGTTGCTGTTTTGCTGTGATGCTTTTTGCTTTTGCAAATATGTTTCTTCTTCAGAGAAATTCCCGGAAAGGATTCTGACACAAGATTCTAAGCTCCAGCTTTCTGATAAACTTTCAGATTGTAAAACTGAACTGGGTAAGAAATTATAGAATTCTAAAGGAGAAACTGAGCTCAGAGATCTGCTAACAGAAGATTAAGCTCAAGAATTGATTATACAGGACTGTGTGAACTGATGAGGATGATTATAATTTTTTTATGGCTTCTGTTTGAAATATTGTTTTTGATGGGTTGTTTTGTTTTCTCAGATTTAAGGAAACTTTTTCTCTTTTCTCTTATGCTAACTATGCCTTATAGCGGTTTAGTGAAATTATACCTTTATGAGCAAAACTGAAAATTTATCTTTTTCTCCTTACCTGATCCCTCCAGAATTTGGAAACTCTTTGTGAGTATGGTTATTTCATGGCAATATATTTATTTACATAAGTTCACTAAGAATTTGGTCTCCTTATAACAGGGCACATTGGTTATCTTGCCAAAGCTTTGACTGGAATGCCATATTTGAGAGAAACATATAGGCACAGATATGACAAGACAGCTTTTCAGGAACACAGATTGGACTTTCTGGAAATAAAGCCACTGGGAAATATGGGCCTGGTACCTTGTTTGCAGAGATTCTGGCAATCTTGCCTGGTAAGTAAGGAAGGTTGCTTATCTGGCAGCTGCAAGGAACCACAGAATATTTTGGGGGACCTTGAGAAGAGAGGAGTCCACCCAAACCTGTAGGTATTGCAGGCAAAATCTGATGGCAAGTCGTTGGCTTGGCTTTTCTGGCCTCAAAAGGCCTTTACAGTTCAATCTGAGATTCCTCATAAAAAATTCCAGCAAAGTAGATTTAAAAGAGCCTGTATAATCAATTGCCATTCTTGCTGCACTTATGTAAATAATTGGACCAAGTTGTATTGGAACTACACTTTATTTGCAAACCAGTTAATCTTAATTTGGCTATCTTTTGTAAAAATGAGGGTGATTTTAGAGAGAAAAAAATATGTTTCAGTGGAAGCTAGAGTATGCATTCATGGCTATTGGATTCTAGCTCTTCTCTTCTACAAGATTAATCTATTACTTATCATAATGTCTCCTTGTGGCCATCCGTCTCTGACACTTGGGAGTTCCCTGGCCACAGTCAAACCTCTTCCTTCAGTACTACTGCCCAAATACTAACTAGATTTGCCTTGTCACAGGTAGATCATAAACAACAAGTTCCAAAAGTAAAGTCCCCAGCTTATCAATACACATAGGATGGACTATATCAAATTTGGGACGAACATATTTGGCTCACTCCTACTAGTGGTCAACTCAGTCAAAAGGCCACTCTATGTTGGGAACAAACCAATCACACCTGTGATACATGGCCTAATAGTATCGGACCTATGGGGAAAACTCCCTGCTACATGTGTTCTCATATCATAGCCTTAAAAATAATACTGATTGGTTTGGGACTGACTGATATTGATGGCCCAGCATGCATTGGTTAGCCCCTAATGGCACTCAGTGGCTATGTGGCTCCAACTTATGGCCTTGGCTACCACCTGGATGGATTGGACAATGCACCCTAGGCTTCGTCTGGATGCAGGGTAGAACTACATTTACTATATCTCCTCCTGCTAACCTACCCAATCTGCAAAAGCGCTGGACCCGCTCTGTCTTCCACTGGTATGACCATCTTTCCTCAATTTTCCTTCCCCAATTAGGAATCAAAAGTGTCATCTTGCGCATGGAAGTCCTAAACAAATTTACTATGAAGGCATTAAATGATACACAACATAGCCTTTTGCTGCTCGATTTAGAAGTATCCCAAATGCGTAAGGCAGTCCTCCAAAACTGAATGGCACTGGATGTCTTGACAGGAGCACAAGGGGGCATTTGTGTCATTATAAAAGCTGAATGTTGTGTCTATATTCCTGACTACCATCAAAATATCTCTGGCTTCCTATCTGATATAAGCCACCACATTAAATCCATGTCTGACCCTACCCTATCTCTAAATGATTGGTTGAACTCCTGGTCAGGACCAGGTCTCTGGATTACTATCCAAACCTTATTCATTGGGTGAATCATATAACTAGTATTTCTTATAATTTGTTGTCTATTTCATTGTTTGTCTTCCACATGTCAACAAAGTTTCACCTCATGGGCCACCTCTTGTCAGATGATTCTCTCGCCTCCAGAGGATCTGTACACCTTGTCAGCTTTGGACTTCATGGGTGCAGCCTTCCAGTCCGCTGAAACTCCTACCTGTACCTGTGGCCCCATTTAGGGACAACTCTATGACCTTGTATAGCTGGAAGTAGTTACAGAAGACTAACCATCGTCCATATCCCCAAAATATTTCCGGGCCAAATGGGTTTGGGGGGGTTTATGATGTGGATTAAGGCTGTCCCAAGTAGAGAAGCCCAAGGTGACCTGGCCTACATGCCGATCTATATGACCCAATGGATTTTTATGGTGTGAATTAGGGCTGCCCCAGGGACAGAAGCCCAGGGCATCCTCACCTACATGCCGATTTATATGACCAGATTTGTATCTAAAGTTATATGACTGCACAATAACCAGACCCCACCTGCACTGAAATCATTTAATGACTTTTTACATCATCTTTTCTTTTTCCAGTAAAAATAAGTCACATACCTGTGCCTTATAAATTTAGCCCTAATCCTCAACACATTGCAGCAGCAGCTCTGACTGCCCATGGGTCCTGTCCCCATGCTATTCCATACTATTCTCTAAATAAAAGAGCACTATGGCCAGACCTTGAGAGTCCAAGAAATCTTTCTTTCTATTCTTTGGCTTGCCATCCCCACATCACCAAACAAGTGTGCTTTCCCAAAAACTCTCGGCCACAAACTGAAGCCAAAAACGAAAACCAAAGTGGTTCCAGTCCCAGCTTAGTCCATGTCCTACACTCAGGGGTGCCTGACAAATGAAGATACACTATGCAGATGTTCCCAAATGAGCAAGGACAAGGGAACTCTGTTGTGCACACGTGGGGAACTTACCAAAATTTGGCCAGGGCGTTGCGACTCCAAAAAAATAATGCACTTTCCTTTTCCTCAAGATAGTTTCCCTGGTAACAAAAGGTCCAAACAGTTGCCCTGGGAGGAGGCAGGAGGGAAGACTCCCAAAGAAAAATGGGCTTTGGCAGCTGCTGGAGCGGCCCCTCCAGCTCACTGGCACTCCGCGGTGTCTGGCCAAGGGAGCAGACCTGGATTCGACCTGAGATTAAGTCCCACCAGCTAAGCACTGGCCCTCGGTGGCCTGGCCTCCCTGAGACTTTCTTCAACCCTCCACTTCCACTATTGGGGCAGGTGCGTAGTACGACTCTGAAGCATCCGTCAAGCCAAGAGGGTCTCAGTGGGAAACACCCACAGGTCCCATCTGGTCGCCAAATTGGTAACCGAAAGTTCGGTCTCTGGACCCGATGACAATCCAAATAATGAAAATAGAGTGTGGAGTGGAAGAGGAAAGGTTTTTACTATGCCAGGCACAGGGAGCAAAGCCAGGGTTCATGCCTCAAAAATTGCTAGCTCCCCGATGAGGAATGGGTAGGGATTTTTATTTGGTGTTTTGTGTAAGAGAGGGGAACATGTAGCTTGTGCATGTCAGCGCTTTTCCACCAGCCTGCGTTTGGCCTTGAGAGGCTGCTTGCAGCGAGGTAGGGGGCATGGTGAGACAGGAGGATGGCAGGTGGGCGTCCTTCGCCATTGTCTCATATTCCTGTTTGAGGTGCGTTCCAGCCCCGGGAGTTGAGGAGTTGAGGTCTGGGAAGCCTCCACTCCTTGATATTCTTGAGACAGCAGCTTTCCTGGCAATCTTCAAGGACACATGATTAGCTAAACTTTAGTGTGCCTCCAACTCCAGACCACCTGTGCTTTTGACAATTTGTAACTTCCATTTAGTTGTAAAGCTCAAGGAGTAAAAGTTTAAAGAAAGAGGTATTTACATATGAGTGGAGCTGGAGAAGTGGGAAAGGGGTTCTGTGTTTTAGTTTTAACCCCAGTATACGCTGTATACACTGGGTACAATGTGGGGGAACTGATATCAGGGCTGATGTTAAGAGCCTGTAACAACACTACCATGTCATGATCCAAAGCATAGCTGAAATTTGGTCACACACATGAAGAGAAGTGTACCATAAAAAACTGACACTCCAGTTAGGTGAGAGCCACTTGCAGAAAAAAATTTTCTTCTCCCTTCAGCAGAGTGTATCCTCAGAATCACCAACAGAATGAAACCATAAGAGAGCAGGACTATAGGTATAGTGGATATTTCAAATCAGCCCACAAAGCAAAAGAGTATAAATTGCTTTGCATGAATATCAGAACAAGAAGTGGCAAGAGTAGGAGGGATGTCACAAAAGACATGTCTAATTTCACTGAACGTACAGAAGGATAGGCTAAGTGTAGCCAATGTATATAAAGTAGCATGCAAGATGCCACCGAGATAGGAAGCAATGATGAGTGGCACATGGGTGGCGTGCTACCTGAATACAGTAGAGGGTTATAGATTGCTATATAGTGATCACATGTCATTGCAGCCAAGAGAAAGCATTCCATGGTTCCAAAGTAACAGCAAGAAACATTTGTTTTGCACATCCCAGGAATGAAATGGCTTTATTTTTCACATAAAATCCACTAACATATTTTGAGTAATTATTGAAGACTAGCAGGCATGTGCTGATGATAACACACTACTAAAATAGTACATGGGTTGTGGAGACAGAAATCTCCAATAACCAACACAATCAGTCCCAAATTTCCTATCAGAGTAAACAGGCAGGTTGCTAGAAACAGAAAGAATAAGATGATTTGCAGTCCAAAATTGTCTTTGAAGCCATTCAGTACAAATATAGCAACTTCTGTGGCATTCTACGTGTTGAAACACATGGAATAAACTTGAAAATATTCATAAAATTATGATTCATTTACTACAAAAACAGTAACCAATATTTTGACCCATAGGATGGTGAGGTATGGCCCCCTATTTATTTTTTGGCAATGTATAATTTCACAGTTGCAGGTGAGGAAACAGTGACAACAGGGGGTCAAGTGTTTATGCCATTCACTGCAGATTCAAATGGAAAATATGGATGTTCACTCACTAGCTGAATTCATGTAATTCATCAACCATCAACTCAACTCGTTAATTTCTCACTGTATTCTATTAGCTGTTTTCATATTAATCACATAAGACATCTATTAGCTGTTTTCACATTAAATCACATTAAAACACCAAGTGATTGGCTAAAAGCTAATTTCCTTCTAACATGCAAACAAGTGAGGTAGTATATAACTGTACAGAGCATTTGAATAGAACATCAGCATTCTAGGCCTTTCAGTAGTTGTGTAAAATGGTTTGTTAAAATAGACTCACCTGTAGAATAAGAATATTAATATTTATTTTACAATATTGGAGTAAATATTGAAAGATAAAATGTGTTAATGAAATACAATCTTTACATTTATGTTAAATATAAAATATTCTGAACTAAGTTGGTTCTACAGAATAGCAACATCCTGGAGTGTAACATTTTATGAGCTAATCTCTAAACATTTTCTAACTATATTAGATCTTCTAGATTGTGTCTGAAAGAACTAATCAAGAGTTTTTTAAGGACAATAAACCGTGATTGAATTAAGCACTTGTATGACAACTTATATACCAATCAAATACATTTCTCAAATACTAAGAACTACATCATCATTTTTGACTAAATAGTTGGCCATATCTATTATTTTTGGATATTATTTTTGGATATCTAAATTCTATAAGCTTTTCAACTCCCTAAAAATCTGTGGTGAAAAGGGAAGAATTATTAAGAAAAAAATATATGGTATGATTTTTTCAAGGTATTATACTTATTTAGGCATTATTTATTGTGGATCTAGTGAAATAGCAAGTAGATTATTACTGGAGTCACAATTAAAGTCCTTCTTTAAAAGGAACTAAGTAAAATATAACAACAAAAATAAACATTGCTTACACCAAGACATAAAACTTAATATTTAAGAGCAAAATAATAAGGGCCAGCCTGGTGGCACAGCGGTTAGGTTTGCACATTCTGCTTCTCTTCATCCTGGAGTTCACTAGTTTGGATCCCGGGTGTGGACATGGCACCGTTTGGCAAAAGCCATGCTATTGTAGGCATACCACATATAAAGTAGAGGAAGATAGGCATGGATATTAGCTCAGGACCAGTCTTCTTCAGAAAAAAGAGGAGGATTGACAGTAGTTAGCTCAGGGATAATTTTCCTCAAAAGAGAAAAAAGAGCAAAATAGTATAAAGAAATGAAAGAAAGAATAGCACAGGGACCGGCCTGGTGGTGCAGAGATTAAGTGCCCACATTCCACCTCAGCAGCCTGGGTTTCGCTGATTCGGATCCCGGGTGCAGACATGGCACCACTTGTCATGCCATGCTGTGGCAGGTGTCCCACATATAAAGTAGAGGAAGATGGGCATAGATGTTAGCTCAGGGCCAGTCTTCCTCAGTGAAAAGAGGAGGATTGGCAGCAATTAGCTCTGGGTTAATCTTCATCAAAAAAAAAGGAGAAAACAGGGGCTGGCCCCGTGGCCGAGTGGTTAAGTTTGCGCGCTCCGCTGCAGGCGGCCCAGTGTTTCGTCGGTTCGAATCCTGGGCGCGGATATGGCACTGCTCGTCAGACCACGCTGAGGCAGCGTCCCACATGCCACAACTAGAGGAACCCACAACGAAGAATACACAACTATGTACCGGGGGGCTTTGGGGAGAAAAAGGAAAAAATAAAAAAATCTTTAAAAAAAAAAAAAAAGGAGAAAACAATAGCAGAAATATTTCCTATATAATCACGTTATTAAACAAATCAGAAATCAAGTGTACACTTGAACGTATGCTCCAGCTTCAATATGTTGACCTGGATCCCATCAGTAAGAGAAAGATGCCTTTGGATTAGAAATAGTTATAGGAGGAGAAGAAAGCACATTCCACAATCTCCTGGGAAAGACAAAGTCAAGAATCTTAGAAAATTTGTCAATATAAAGAGAAAATATTTCAATTGAATTATTGGAAAGGAATAAAGCCAGAGAAAACAAGAAATACTCACATTAGTGTTCAGAGAAGGGAGAATTTAGATTGAATCCTATTTATTATAAATAAAAATAAAAACAAAACAAGTTAGAAACCACAAACTACATACTCTAAATGAAATACTTTTGAGTGGCTCTAATACTGTAAGATGTTTTAATATGTATCATTTAACTAAAAATGTGTTAATAACTTGATTGGAAAACCCCCAAATAGTGTTTTTTCCCCTTTATTTTAAAGTATCCTGGGAAGGATGACATGAATATTAACTGAACAGAGTTTGAGATGAGTGTTTATACAGGGTTAAAAGTGATTATGGACATGAGGTAAAAGCAGAATCAAAAGAAATAAATAAAAAATTTGATGAATATAATGAAATCTATCTTTTAAAAATGTGGCCAGGAGTCACAAGAAAAAGATCAGCCCCAATACAATTCTTGACTCCACTTCAATGATATATCTTATTCAAAGCAAATAATATAGGATTTAGAATCTGAAAGTATGTTTTCGTCGACTACGTTTATGATTAAAATCCATGTACGATGTTAGACTTTCTCTCCAAAGTTTATTATTTTTTAAAATTGTAATGTATTTGAATGACCACACAGAAAAACAACATATAAGCAGGTAGACTAGGTGAATGTGTAAAGCAATAATTGTATAAAGCAATTTCATTTAAATATGTCCAATTTTAGTTACAATGTTAAAATGACTATATACCTGAAATTTTACCATCAGATATATTTATTTTTTAAGCATTAGCAAATATTGAGTCACAAAAGTAAAATTATAACTAATCATTGAAAAATGTATGTGACCAGAACCTTAAGCCATATATTTCATTCTTCAGCTATATGTAATATGTTTGTTTTGTGATTATTAACACACACCAAAACACTATTCTATCAGGATTAAGTCAAGTGAATCGTATTTTTATTTATTTATTTTTTGTGTGAGGAAGATGGGCCTTGAGCTAACATCTGTGTGAATCTTTCTCTATTTTATGTGGGAAGCTGCCACAGTGTGCCTTGACGAGTGCACTAGGTCTGTGCCTGGGAACTCAACCTGCAAAAATCATGGGTCACCAAAGCAAAGCGTGTGAACTTAACCACTATGAGAACAGGCTGGCCACCTAATGCATCATATTTTGATTGTGATTTTTTTCCTTTACTCACTCTGTATGTCTTTCTATTAATCTTTAGAGAATAAAGAGTTTGTGGATTGTGTGATCTATTGAGATAAAAAATATACACGGATCACCAGAATACCATTTGCTATGTTACAATGTGCTTAAGTTTACTTTGTTAAATAAAATAGTGAAAGATTGCAATGTTAAATACTTCCACTAAATTTCTCTTGAAACAGGAATTTCTACTAGATGCCAAAATAAAAGTTAGATATCACTAAGTCAATATTAGAATATACTGAGAGGACTGAGACTTATAAAGAGAAAATGACTATGATTTGTGAAGAATTTAATAATATACAGTCAACTTTTAAAATTAAGGTAAAGTGAATTGTAAAAATACTATTTTAATAAAAGGCTGAAAATTCCAAATATCTTTGGCTCAACATTATAACATTGTTTTCAAAGGAAGAGAAAAATAATATTAGTCATGTGTTGAGCACATGCAGCAGGAACAGACTTTTAGGCACATTATAGCATAGTGTGCAACTCTCACACTTAATTAATAACAAAGACAAGATTCATTCCCAGGTCTCTTTCATAGGGCATGCACTTTCACCATTTTATGCTGCCTCCTATAGTACCATGACTTCCTTCTATAACTGATTTCCCCAATTGTCACTCCCAGTAATGTAACACAGGATTCTTGACATATATTTAAATATTTTTTAAACATTGAGAGTAGAAAAATGTTATGAAATAGTAGTAATTTGCAGTGGCTTCTGCACCAAAAAGCTAGAAAAATAAAAGGATAGTAGATTGTTTCCACATTATATTAAAATATAAGCCATTAGATATTTGAACAGGTCAAATATTTTCTTGCACTACACTGATAAATTTTCCCTATTGTCCTTGTTCTTTTCCTTATTGTTCTTTGATCGTTCATCTTCCATCAGGAAAATGAAAGCATACACTCAATTTGGAGCACTCTCACTTAACTATACAAATATAAATCCAATGGTTTCTATTTTCTTTATTCACCTATGCAATAGACATCAACTAAAGGTTTTAGTACTGGGGAATTTATAACATATTTGACGTTAATATTTTAGATTTTCTCTCCTAAAACATTCTGAAAATGACCTGAATTTTTCCCTTACCTGTGGAACAGAAAAGGAAGATTTAGATACACTGTGAGTATGATTAGTTTGAATTGTATACATCCATTTACTCAACTGGTGATAAAAACCCATAGGTGATGCTCCAAGGGGAATATGCCCCAGTTATCTTCTGGTTCAAAATAGCAACATGATTTACTCAATAGTAAAAAAGAAAATGGTATAGAATAATTCACTACATGCTGATATTTATTGAAGAAATAGAGTCCTCTGGCCTCTGATTTATAATGATAATTTAGATTTGCCTTTCCCTAATGGTTAGTGATGTTAAGTATTTTTTAATATTAGCCTGTTGGCGATTTGTATGTTGTCTTTGAAGAAATGACTATCTAATTGGCTTGCAAATATTTTCCTCTTCTTATATTACATAGGTTGCATTTTCTCTTGGTAGATTCTTTCTTTTGTGTAGATTTTTAATTTGATGTAGTCCCACTTATCTAATTTTGTTCTTGTTGCCTGTGTCTTAAGGTATCATATTCATGATCATTGCCAAGCCAAATGTCATGAAGCTTTCCCCTTATGATTTCTTCTAGGAGTTTTACAGTTTCAGGTATTATGTTTAAGTCTTTAAGTAGGCTTTTGTGCATGGTGTAATATAAGGATGGAATTACATTCTTTTTAATGTGAATATATGTTTTTCCAAATACAATTTGGAGAAGTGGCAATCCCCTCCCTGTTGTTCATTGTTGACACCCTTGTTGAAGACTAGCTGACCATATATTTGTTGGTTTATATCTGAGCTTATTTTTTTTATTCCATTGGTCTATATGTCTGTTTTTATTCCAATGACATACTGTTTAATTACTATAGCTTTGTAATATATTTTGAAATCAGGAAGTGTGGTGACTCCAACTTTGGCCTTCTTGCTCAAGTTTTCTTTGGACATTTGAGTTCCTTTGTGGTATCACATGAAATTTCTATTTCTGCAAAAAGAAATACCATTTACTTTTTCACAAGGTATGCACTGACTCTTTAGATCACTTTTGATAGTGTGGACATTTCAACAAATGCAAATTAAAACCAGAATGGGGTATCATTTCACACCTGTTAGGATGGCTGTTATTTAAAAAAACTGAGATAAGTGTTAGCGAGTATGTGGAAGAAGTGGAACTCATGCACTGTTGGTGAGAATGCAAAATAGTGCATTAACTATTGAAGACAGTATGGAGACTCCTCAAAAAAAATAAATTTATTTATGATAATATCCAGCAAATTCACTTCCCAGTATACTTCCAAAAGAACTGAAATCTGTATCTCAAAGAGATATATGCACTTCCTTATTACACCATTATTCACAATAATCAAGGTATGGAAAAAAATTAAATGTCCATTGAAAGATGAATAAAGAAAATGTTATACGTATATACATATGCGTAATAGAATATTATTCAGCATTAAAAAATAAGGAAATCTTAGCATATGCTACAACATTGATGGACTCATAGAATTTTATGCTAAATGAAATAAGCCAATCACAGAAGGACAAATAATACAGAAGTCCACTTATACAAGATATCTAACTTGCATGTAAATTATACCTCAATAAAGTGTTTATATATATTTATATATATATATACATGTTTTAACAATAGATAAGGACTCTTTTTTTAATTACAATCTGTCACCATAAGCATGTGCTCTATCACTCCTTTCCTTCTTCTCCTTCCACCCTTCCTCTCTGGTAACCACTAATCTAATCTCTGTATCTATGTGTTTGTTTCTTATTGATTTTTTTTATCTTTACGTTGTGAGTGAAATCATACGATATTTGACTTTCACTGTTTGACATTTCACTTAGCATAATATCCTCAAGTTCCATCCATGATGTTACAAATGGCAAGGTTTCATCTTTTTGTACCTGAGTAATATTCCATTGTGTATATATACCACATCTTCTTTATCCCTCCATCCACTGATGGACAGTTAGGTTGTTTCCAAGTCTTGGATATCGTGATTTATGGTACAATGAACATAGGGGTGAAAATATCTTTTTGCATTCATGTTTTTGTGTACTTTGGATAAATATCCAGAAGTGGAATAACTGGATACACCAATGCTATTCTTAACTTCTTGAGGAATCTCTATACAGTTTTCTATATTGGCTGCACCAGTTTATATTCCCACGAGGAGTGTAAGAGAGTTCCTTTTTCCCCACATGCTCTCCAACACTTGTTATTTATTTTCTTGTTAACTACAGCCATTCTTATTACCATGAGGGGATATCCCAGTGTAGTTTTTATTTGAATTTCCATAATAATTTATGATCTTAAACATCTTTTCATGTGCCTGTTCACCATCTGCATATCTTCTTTGGAGAAATATCTGTCCAGATCCTCTTCACATTTTTTAATTGGGATGTTTTTGTTGTTGAGTTGTATGAATTCTTTATCTATTTTGGATATTAACCCTTTTTCATATATACTATTTACAAATATCTTCTCCCAATTGTTAGGTTCTCTTTTCATTTTGTTGATGGTTTCCTTTGCTGTTGGGAAGCATTTTAGTTTGAAGTAGTTCCATTTATTTGTTTTTTTGTTTGCTTCCCTTGCCTGGTGAGACATGGTATTCAAAAAGATATTGATAGGATTTACATTGAAGAGACTTTTCTTTCCCCATTGTAAGTTCTTGGCTCCCTTGTCAAGAATTAGCTATCCATAAATGTGTGAGATTATTTATGGACTTTTGATCCTATCTCATTGACCTGTGTGTCTATTTTTGTGCCAGTACTTTGCTGTTTTGATTACTATAGCTTTGTAGTATATTTTTAAATCAGGAAGTGTGATACCTCAAGCTTTCTCCTTTTTTTCTCAGAATTGCTTTGGCTATTTGGTATCTTTTGTTGTTAGGATTCTTTTCTCTATTTCCATGAAAAATGTCATTGAGAGTTGGCAGTGATTTGGTTGAATCTGTAGGTTGCTTTAGGAAGTATGAGGATTTAACTATGTTAATTCTTCTGATTCAAGAGCATGGAATATCTTTTCATTTCTTTGCATCTTCTTTGATTTCTTTAAAGAGTGTTTTGTAGTTTTCAGTGTACAATTCTTTCGCATCTTTGGTTAAAGAATCCTACTTAAGGGGAAAGAAAAAAACACAAGAATAAGAAGTGTGAAGGTCAAAAGACAAAAGCAGTAAAAATGTCTTTCTCCATGATAAAAAGCTAAGGGATAAACACACACACACAAGAGGTTTAATATAATATCAAAATCATAATATATGGGGGGAGGGGAGTAAAAGGTCTTTACTAAGAGGTCAAACATAAAAAACCAACAACTTAATATAGGCTATTATGTATGAACCTCATGGTAATCATAAACCAGAAACCTATAATAAATACACACAAAATAAAGAGATTGGAACCCAAACTTAATACAAAAGTAAGTCATCAAATGACAAAGGGAAGGAGCAAGAAAAGAATTAAGGAACAGGTAAGAACTACTAAAAACCCAGAAAAAAGTCACAAAATGGCTATAAGTACATACTTATAAATAGCTACATTACATATCAACAGACTAAATGTTCCACTCAAAATATATAGGGTGGTTGAAAGTATTAAAAAATGAGACCCATATATATGCTGCATAGAAGAAACACAATTTAAATCTAAAAACATTCACAAACTTAAAATGAAGTGATAGAAAAAGATAATCCAAGAAACTGAAAATGAAAAGAAAGCTGGGGTAGCAATACTTATATCAACAAAATAGACTTTAAAACAAAAACTCTAACAAGAGACAAAGATGGGCACTACTTAATGATAAAGGGAACAATCCAACAAGAGGGCATAACACTTGTAAATATCTATGCACCCAACATAGGAGCACCTAAATATATAAAGCATTTATTAACAGACAAAAAAGGAGAAATTGACAGCAACACAATAATGGTGGGAGATTTTAACATTCCACTTGCATAAATGGATAATTCATCCAAAGAGAAGATCAGTGAAGAAACATTGGCCTTGGGGCTTGCCCGGTGGCGCAGCCATTAAGTTCACATGTTCCACTTTGGCAGCCTGGGGTTTACTGGTTCAGACCCTGGGTGTTGACATGGCACTGTTTGGCAAGCCATGATGTGGCATGCACCCCACATATAAAATAGAGGGAAGTGGACATGGATGTTAGCTCAGGGCAAGTCTTCCTCAGGAAAAAGATCAGGACTGGTGGCAGATGTTAGTTCAGAGCTAATCTTCCTCACCAAAAAAAAAAAAAGAAAGAAAGAAAACATTGGCCTTAAATGACATATTGAAGCAGGTGGACTTAGTAGATATATACAGAACATTCCATTCAAAACCACAGGATACACATTCTTTTCAAGTCCATATGGAATATTCTCCAGGATACATCACATATTAGGTCACAAAACAAGTCTCAATAAGTTTAAGAAGATTGAAATCTATTCTGACCACAATGGTATGGAACTAGAAATCATTCACAAGTAGAAAACTGGAAAAGCCAAAAATGTGTGGAAATTAAACAAAAATGCCACTGAAAAGTATTGTGTCAATGAAGGAACCAAAGGAGAAATCAAAAAATACCTGGAAACAACTAAAATGAAAATAAGACAAGCCAAAATTTATAGGATACAGCAAAATCAGTAGTAAGAGGGAAGTTTATAGCAATATGGCCCTACCTCAAGAAATAAGAAAAATATCAAATAAATAATCTAAGAATATACATAAAGGAACTAGAAAAGATGAAAAAACAAAGCCAAAAATCAGCAGACGCAAGGAAATAATAAATGTCAGGGTGGAAATAAATGAAATAGAGAGTATAATACAATAGAAAAATCAGTGGAACTTGCCCTTTAAAAGATAAACAAAATCGACAAACCCTTAGCTAGACTCACCAAGAATAAAACAGAAAAGGCTCAAATCAGTAAAATCAGAAATGAAAGAAGAGAAATTACAATGGCCACCACAGAAATACAAAGGACTATAAGAGAATACTATGAAAAGCTATAAGCAAACAGATTGGATAATCTTGATGAAATTGATAAATTCTTAGAATCATGCAACCTTCCAGACTGAATCAAGAAGAAATAGAGAATCTTAATAGACGAATCGCTAGGAAGAAAATCAGAACAGTACTCAAAATCTTTCCAAAAATCAAGTCAAAGACAAGATGGCTTTTCTGGTGAATTCCACCAAATATTCAGTGAAGAGTTAATACCTATCCTTCTTAAACTCTTCCAAAAGCTTGAAGAGGAGAGAAAGATTCCTAAATCTTTTTTTTTAAAGATTTTATTTTTTCCCTTTTCTCCCCAAAGCCCCCCAGTACATAGTTGTATATTCTTTGTTGTGGGTCCTTTTAGTTGTGGCACGTGGGACGCCGCCTCAGCGTTGTTTGATGAGCACCCAGGACTCGAACCAACAAAACACTGGGCCACCTGCAGCGGAGCACGTGAACTTAACCACTCGGCCATGGGGCCAGCCCCAGATTCCTAAATCTTTCTACAAGTCCAACATCACCCTGATAGTGAATCCAGACAAGAACAACACAAAATAGAAAATTATAGGCCAATATCACTGAAGAACAAAGATAGAAAAATCTTCAATAAAATACTAGTAAATCAAGTATAACAATGCATTAAAAATAATCATACACCATGATAAAGTGGGATTTATTCCAGGGATGTAAGGATAGTTCAAGAGCCAAATCAATCGATGTGATACACCACATTGACAAAATGAGGACTAACATTCAAAGAAAAATACTAAACTTTATTTTTTAAAATGTTAAAAACATGACTAATACCAATATAAAGTGGCAAATAGCAAAAGTTTGTTAGCTTTCTCACTAATAGGAGAATCTGTAAGAAAACAAGTTATTCAGATCATTTACACATTGGGGACTTAGTTTACTAGAAATAGTAAAAAAATAAAAGGCTGTCTCCTCTTTAAATTCTATTGAAGAAAAGATACATATAGAAAAGTATAGCATTGGTGCAGCTTGATGAATTTCACAGTCTGAACACAACCCTATAAATAAGACCAAGACTAAGAAGTAGAATATTGTCAACACCCTAGATGCCTCCCTTATACTGTCTTCTTGTCACCATCTCCTGTACAACAGAAATCTCCATTCTGAAGCAAATGCTAATTGATTTAACAGCTAGTTTTTTTTTTAAGTTAGAGTTATTAGATTTTAATATAAATTAGTAAAACTCCACCATTTTTAGGCACCAGTTATATGAATTTTGTCAAACCCATACAATCATAAACTGTAATTAAATTATAAAACATTTTTCTCATTCTAAAATTCTCATCATATCACTTTTAGTCAATGGTCTGCCTTGACCATACAGTTCTGCCACCCATAGGTGTGTTCTCCATTTTTACATTTTTGCTTTGTTCAGAATCTGATATAACTGGAATTGTATTGTCTGCAATTTTTGGCTTTGGCTTCTTCCACTCAGCACAATATATTTAAGGTCTGTGTGCTTGAATATATCAACAGTGTTATTCCTATTAATTTCTGAGTAGTACTCCATTCTATGGATGTAATATAGTTAGTTTATCCATGAGTTTTGAAACTTCCTTTTGAAAGGATACTATGTTGTCTGAGTAAGTCAGCTGGAAATGATCAGTATTAAATTATATATAGTAGAGGTAGTGTTTCCTATACAGAATCCATATCCAAAGGCCTTGTTACTTTTAAAGGGTAGCAAAAGACATTAACATCACATTTCTCAATAGCAATATTTCATGCCAAGATAAAATAGGAATGGGGAAACAATAAAAGACAAATATGAATAGAGGATTAAAGGAAGCCAAATGAACTTCAACTCTTCTTTGTTAATGTCAGTATTTCTCATAATAGGAAACCAAGAAGTTGTATCTAAAAAACAAAGGACAACACATAAAATATCAAGGTAATTTGTAAAATGTTGCAATTTTTTTTAAAAAGCTTGTTTTAAAAAATATAAAACTTTCTAAAAATTTATAAATATATTTCTAAGAAACAGAAACATTCTAAAATAAATAATTAATGACAGAGAGAGTAATGAAGATAGACTACAATGGGAAAGACTTTACGTACGTTTGTGGGCATGTGTGTGACTGTGTGTATATATACCTGTATAAGTCTGTGTGTGTATGACACATACTTATAACACAAACATTATGATAAAGCCAAGATTAAATAAATGCATAGCAAAAATTTTAAATGCACCTAAAATACCTTTTAAAAAGAAAAGACATTCAGTATAGTTTTATAAAAGCAAAATATAAAGTATTTCAAAAGGGTAAAAATAAAAGCTTGAGTACATATACATTTTGGCAATAGACAAGAAAAGAAAGTATTGGTTGCATATTTTTACTAGGGAATATAGAATGCAGGAAAACTATCAAAATAAAAAAGGATACTTTATAATGATAGATTTTAATTAACAATGAAGACTTAGCAGTGACTGTTATCTACAAATAGTAATGTAGCAATAAATATGTTAAAGCAGAAAACTTCCCATAGAGAAGATACAAAGACAGAAGTAGAAGCATTCTAACATTCAGAAAACCTATCACACATCTATTAAACATTTTCAGTCAAGAAAACATTTGGGAAAGATGACAGCAATATGGCCAAGTGAGCTGTTCCCTTTATCTCTCCCCCTTTGAACTACAACTAAATGGGAATTCACTGACAAACAAAGGATACCCACACAGCACAACAGGATTCCTGAGAGACCGAAGCAACTATACAACTAAAAGTGGATGGGCTGGGACTCTAGGAAGTAATGGAGATAGGCAAGCACTCCCCAACCCCTCCCCAGCAGTCCTGTTTGCATGCATGAATGCTTTCCAGGCTAGGTGTGCCCACAGTGCTGCTGCAATCCTGCAAGTAAGAACACACTTCAGCATGACTATAAGAAAAAGCAGAGGCAGCCCTGAGCCCACATGCAAATGCTCTCCTGACTTGCAGGAGTGCCAACTGTGCCACTGTGGCCCCACAAATGGAAATGTGCCTTAGCATGACTGTAAGAAGAGATGGCAGAAGCCCTGAGCCTTCACACAAATGCTTTCCTGGCAGGTGGGAAATCATTCTAGCAAACTGGATGGGATCATAAGCACAGCTTCTGCTTCCCCCTAGTGGTTGCAGGTAGAATCTGTGACTTGATACTACCAAAAATGTGCCAGCAAGGGATTAGTTCATCAAATACCATGAAAAACCACATCATCAAGTCAGATCAGAAGGAAAATGACAAGTCTCTATAATTCAGACTTGAAGTCACAGAGAGTTACAATCTAAATGATAGAGAATTCAAAATACCTGTCAGGACGAAACTCAATGAGTTACAAGAAAACTCAGAAAGACAGTTCTATGAGCCCAGCAATGAAATTATTGAGAGGAAGGACTACTTCACCAAAGAGTTTGAAACAAAAAAAAAGGGAAAGCAGAAATTCTGGATATGAAGAATATAATTAAGGAAATAAATAATCTCGAATAATTAAACAAAAAGCTGACATTATGGAAGAAAGAATTTGTGATTTGGAGGATAGAAATACAAAAATGCTTCAGATAGATGGGGATACAGAACTAAGAGAGATTTCTTAAAAATGACTGAATTCTTTGTGACATATCTGACTCAATTATGGAAAGCACCATAAGTGTTATAGGTATTCCAGATTTATAAGCAAGTTAGAAAGGACCAGGGAGATTGCTCAAACAGATAATAGCTGAGAACTTCCCAAACCTGGGTAAAGAACTAGACATACAAATACATGAAGCCAATGGAACTCCTATTTACATCAATGCTAAAAAGACCTTCTCCAAGGCATACAATAGTAAAGCTGACAAAAATCAACAACAAAAAGTAAGTATTAAGGGAAGCAAGGCAGAAGAAAACAACCTACAAAGGAACCCCTACCAAGCTTTCAGTGGATTTCTTGGCAGAAATCCTACAGTCTAGGAGATAATGGAAGTACATATTCAAAATACTGAAAGACAGAAACTTTTAGCCAAGAATACACTATCCAGTGAACCTGTCCTTTGGATATGATGGAGAAATAAAAGATTTTCCAGGTAAAAAAAGTTGAGGGAATTCATAACCGACCTCCCATACAAGAAATGACCAAGGGTGGCCTCATACCCGAAACAAAAATGCAAAATCTGCAAAGCTTTGCACAAGGTGATAAATAGACAGAAAAAAATCAGAAAACTGTAGCTCTCTTTCAAAAGAGGGTAGCAAATACTTATTTATAACTTAAAAGATAAAGGAAGAAAAACATGAAAAGTAACTATAAGCACTTCAACTTAGTCACAGACTCACAACATGAAACAGAATAATTTGTGACAACAATAACTCAGAAGTGGAAGAGGAAGGGATGGAACCTGTTTAGGCTAATGGAGTTAGGAGGCTATCAGAAAACAGACTGTCTCTTTTATGACACCATTATACAAATGTCATGGTAACCACTTAATGAAAATCAGAGCAGAGCCACAATAAATATAAAAGGAGAAAACCACCACAGAAAATGATCAAAATGAAATGGCACTCAGTAATACAAAGTAAGATAAGCAATGGAAATATAGAACAAAGAGAAAACAAAAGATAAAATGGCAGTATTAAGCCCTCATGTAGCAATAATCACTCTAAATGTAAATGGATTGAATTCTCCCATCAAAAGACGCAGAGTAGCTGGATGGATTAAAACACAAGACCCCAAAATATGCTGCCTCCAGGAAACACATCTCAACTCTAAAGACAAACATAGGCTCAGAGTGGAGGGATGGAAGACAATACTCTAAGCAAAAGGCAAACAAAAGAAGGTGGGTGTTGGTGCTGGCCCAATGGCTCAGTAGTTCAATTTTCACATTCTGGTTTGGTGACCTGGGGTTCGCCGGACTGGATATCAGGTGCAGACCTATGCACTGCTTGTCAAGTCATGCTGTGGCAGGCATCCTACATATAAAGTAGAGGAAGATGGGCACAGATGTTAGCTCAGGACCAGTCTTCCTCAAAAAAAAAAAAATGCATGTGTCCATAATTTTAGCCGACAAAGTAGACTTCAAGATAAAAAAGACAATGAGAGACAAAGAGGGACAGTATATAATGATAAAGAGGGCTTTCCACCAAGAGAACATAACACTTATATGTATATTCGCACCTACCGCAGGAGCATGGAATTATATAAAGTGGCCATTAACAGCCCTAAAGGGAGAAATTGACAACAATACAATTCTACTTGGGCACCTCAACACCCCACTTACATCAATGGATATATCATCAAGACAGAAAGTCAACAAGCAAATAATAGATTTAAAGGAAATAGTGGACTTAAATGAAACACTGATCACATGGACTTAAGAGATATAAAAGAGCATTCCATCCAAGAACAGCAGAATATACATTCTTCTCAAGTGTACATGGAACATTCTTAATACACCATATGATGGGAAACAAGACAAGACCCAATAAATTTAAGAGGACTGAAATCATATCGAGTATCTTTTCTGACCATAATGTTTGAATTAGAAATCAAGTACAAGGAAAAAGCTGGGAAAGTCACAAGTATGTGGAGAATAAACAACATGCTACTGAAGAACCATTGTATCAATGAAACAATCAAAATAGAAATTAAAAATACCTGGAGACAAATGAAAATGAAAATACAGCATACCAACTATTACGAGATAAAGCAAATGCAGTTATAGGAGGGATAGTCATAGCAATACGGGCCCACCTCAACAAATAATAAGAAACCAACCCAGCCATCACCTGGATCTCAGAATCCTAGATTCTAGAACAGTGAGAAATACATTTTTGTTGTTTAAGCCACCACTCTGTAATTTGTTACAGCAGTCCTAACAAAATAACACAATCTGTCTCAGCATATATGTACATATGTGTGTATATATATGTGTGTGTGTGTATCTGAGAGTGAATTAAGTAAGAAGCAAATAGATGACAGTTTTTCTCCATGCGTGGAAACTGCACAGGTGCAGGTATAACTATGATTTTTATCTAAAAATGTTGAAGTACAGAAAGATATTAAACTAAAGCAAAATATTTTTATCACAACTTCTTGATATGGAGATAACAAATATCATTCTTAATTAGTTTCCATTCAATAGTTAGTTTGAAAAATCTACTTTATTGATGCATTCATTTTTACCAAACACTCTTTTCATTGCCCTTTTTACATCTTTGTTCCTTAAACTGTAGATGATGGGATTCAGCATGGGAATCACAAGGGTGTAAAATGTTGACACTCTCATGTCATGGTCCAAAGAGTAACTGGAACTTGGTCTCACATACATGAAGAGGATTGTTCCATGATAAATTGACATCCCAGTTAGATGAGAACCACATGTAGAAAATACTTTTTGTCTCCCTTCAGCAGAATGAATCTTCAGAATTTCCACCAGAATGAAACCATAGGAGATCAGGACAATCAGTATAGACACTGTCTCAATAGAGCCCACAAAGTAGAAGAGTAAAAGCTGATTTGTGTGAGTGTCAGCACAAGAAATAGCAAGGAGAGGAGGGATGTCACAAAAGAAATGTTTAATTTCATTGGATGCACAAAAGGATAGGCTAAATGTGGCCCCTGTATGCACTGAAGCATTCAAAATGCCACCAATATAGGAAGCAATGATGAGTGGCACATAGACCCTGGAAGACATGCTAACTGAATACAGCAGAGGGTTGTAGATTGCTACATAGCGATCATATGCCATTGAGGCCAAGAGAAAACATTCTGTGGCCCCAAAGTAACAGCGAGAAACATCTGTGCTGCACATCCAAGGAATGAAATGGCTTTCCTCTCATACAGGAAATTGACCAACAATTTTGGGCCCACAACTGAAGAAAGGCAGGCATCCAAGAATGATAACACACTCAGAAAGCAATACATAGGGTTGTGAAGCTGGGAATCCTTAATCACCAATACAACCAGTCCCAAATTTCCTATCAGAGTAAAAAGATAGATTGCTAGAAATAGCAAAAATAGGAAAACTTGTGTATCAGAATCATCTGTGAATCCCATCAATATAAACATGGTAACTTCAGTCACATTTTTCACCTGAATCCTGTATAAATATAAATCTGATGTCAACTGTGACATTTCAGTTTTATTTATAGGTTTTAAAACAATGTTTTTGAAAATAGAACCCACCCTATTATATTCTCTTGTTTGTTTCTTAGAAGGGCACATCGAAATCCTTGGCAATGAAGGAATAGGCCTTGATGAAGTTTGATCCAAGTGAATGCATTACCCTGTTAAGTTGAAGAATTATTTTATTAAGGGTTGACTAAATTTGCCATGCTAAAGACATGCCAATTTATGTGGCTTAATTTCCAGTTTATTTTCTGTTAAATTTACTACAATTTAGTTTCATATTGCATTCTGTTAAAATTCACAGAGATGAATGAATATAGGAATTTTTAAATGCAAAAATATTTTAGTAGAAAGTGCACATTTCAGTACAAATCCTAGATTTTCTACCGTGTGCATGAAATGCCTTTCCTTAATGTGCAAAATTATTAAAATGGGAGTAAACATAATTATGTCACAAAATTGAGTTGTATTTACATGAGAAAAACAATGTAAAATTATTTAATTTTAAAATGTGCCCAGAAAATAGAAAATGAGATGTTAGATGTACATTTTAACTTGTTATGTGGGGTACCATTTTCTGACCAAACCATTGTATATTCTCTTTTTTGGCTATTATCTCATTCCACTAGGACTTCTGGAACACTGGAGAACAGAAAGCAGATCTTATTCTGCTTGCAGATTCACCTGCATGTAAACAGTAACAGAGCACTGGTTTTGTTTCGTTTTTTAGTTTTCTTTATTGATACACATATCACTAAGTTGTCCATTTAGGCCTCCATAGTTTGCTATACTCTTAATGTGTTTCCAAATTTAACAATATCAATGTAAGATTTCTCTCTATTCATATACTCATTATCCTTGTAAAGACCCTGAGTGTATTTTTGAGATATATTTCTGTCAAATATAAATAATTGTCATTCCTTTAATATATTATAGTTTCTTTGGGAGTCTTTAAAACTGTTATAAAAGAAAAAACACCTGATCTTAGATCATGAAATTTATAGAAGCTATTGCTAAAAGAATAAATTCACTACATAAGTCACAAAGTAGTGTTTTATTCCTGGTATATTTTCCTATGCCATTGAATGGTTTCTTATTCAGCAGAATATGAAACAAGAAAAGTGCATAAAAGAAAAAAACAAATAGTTGAAGAGTCACCTGTATCTGGACTGAAGTCTTCATCATTGAAACAAAATGAAATATTGCATATACCATGTTTAGGAGCAAGAATTCAGCATTGGGATTCTGGTTTTTCCTTCAGTGTGGCATGGACCAAATTCTGTTTAAATGACAAAAATATCTGCAGTGCACACAGCCAGGGATATACAAATGACTTATATTCACGACATGAAATACATCATATTTGTGTCATATTGAGCTGTCCATACATCAAGAATGAGTGAGACAATTAGCTTAAATCTATTCGTGGAAGAAGAAAACTACACGTTTTAATTTTCCCAGAAAGACCTTCCCAGATCTATGTGGAGGATTTTTTTTTAATACAGAGAACAAATAGTTTTTCAAGTGTGGGGAAACTAACCACCCCCAAATTTTACCCATTTAATCCTTACAGAATTCTAGACTAAAAAAATATAGTTAAGCTAAATTTTGACTTCTGTGTAAATGCAGATAACTCACACATTTCTCTTGAGAATGCACAAACACAAATGTCTTCTAATAATTTCTAGTTTGGTTTGAATGGTTACATTAATCAAATAACAAAATTATCAATTACTTATATAAATATGTATTAATGTATTATTTGAGCATGATAAAAAATTCATATCTGTTTAAAAAATTCCTCATTCTCTTTGCGCCACCCCCCTCTATATCTCTAGAATCTATGGCATATATATGTATATATAAATATTAATGAAGGAGAGTCAGGAACAAAATGGAAATTTGGCAGATAGGAAGAAACACAATGAAAACAAAATGAAACAAATATACAATCAAATTTTGCAAAGTGTACTATTAGAGGGTCTACTAAAGGAATCCATTGCAAAATACATTTTGACTGTATACAGTTGAAATTTCAGTGACATTATTATTCTAACATTTACCTGACTGAGGTGTCTGAGATAATACTATTGTGGAAGATTAATAACATTATATTTGGACTCTAAAATCCTGTATTAAAATCTCTGATATTGCACCTAGCGGCAATGCAACCTTGGAAAATTAACTTTATCCTTCCAAATCAAAGAATAACTAAGGTTGACCAGGTTTTCAAGTTTATCTTGTTCAATTTTATGAACATGATGTGATTGCAGAGTGCTAATATATGAGATGTATTAAAATATGTTTTATAAAATTAAAGGGTTTTAATTATATGTAAAGCATGAATACATATGAAATACAACTTCCGAATTGTATTTAATTACAAAATATTTATAGGGAGTTATAAAATCAGTTTTTCATCAAAACATTGAGCAATAAATGGGAACCAAACCAGAAGCTAAGTATTTCTAGTTTTAGTTATATGTGTTTTTCACATAGCACGATATTTAAGATATATTAAAATCCCTTTCTCATGAGATTAAACCCAGTGAATCTCGATATTCTATCGTATCGGGCACCTTAAAAATACATCTCTGTCAATGAATTCTGACTTTGGGCATGGCAGGAGAATAAGAGCACATTTGTTTAAACTCCTCCGATAATTTTGTATGTAAATTTCTCATAACTCCTGATTTCTCTTATTTTATGTGTATTATAAGAAAGTCATACCTGAGTGAAGATATATCTTATTCCCTATCCTGTTCCATTAGAGCAATTATTCCCTTCACTGTAGGGAATTGAAGAAGGATAGACAAAAAGTATGGGATTTATTTACTTCATTCAAGATGTTTTCAAACAGGCGTTTCTGTCAACTAATATTTAAGTAAATTAGAACTGATTGTGTTTATGTCATACTGATTTCACTTTAAAAGATACAGGCTAGAAAGACAAAAATAAAGATATTGAAATTTTATCAAAAAGTGACAATTTTGCAAAACTAAAATTAAATCAGTTCCTCAACTCTCATACATTAAGAAAACATAAAGTGCAAGTCACCCAAGAGGACACTACCTCAAGCACTAAGCTTGAGAAGAAGGAAAGCTAAGACAGCAGCTACCACATGTTAACCGGCTACTAGAGGGTAGAAGTTTTGTGAATATTTTCTTATGTAATCTATCTAGCAACCTGCAAACTAACTAATTCAGTGTCCTTTTATAGATGAGAAAACTGAGAACCAACCTGACCTATAACCTGATCAAGGTCACAGTTATTTACTATCAGAACCAGGACTCAAGTCCAGGTTTTTCTGTCTCCAAAATTTAAGCTATTTCCACTTGACCATATTGTAGACCCATTGTGATATGCCATAATTCTGGAAATGGCACCTCCTAGAGACAACACAAACTAACATCCTCATGAGTTTGAATTCTTTTGTAAAGCCACAAGCTTAAGAAGACCGTTATATTAACAACTACAACAACAATAAAATGGACGTGGCTTCTCGGTCAATTAGCTAACTAGTAAAACATATTTAAAATTTGTATATATCTCTCCATGAGAAAGATGAAATTATGATCCCAAAATGGTGTATTCTCCATTTAATAATTTTCCTAACTTGAAATACAGCCCCTTATTTCTACTACTTTTATTCTGTCTTTTAGCTTCCATCAAGCCAATTAAATCAAGTTTCTAACTTACAAATCTACTGACCTAAATTTATAAAGAGTCTTTCCTATTATATCTGCTATGGTCCCTGGAATTCTCTCACTCAATTTTTAATTCAACTCTGAATTAACTAGATATTTATATCTCACATTGAAATGTTAAAACATAATCTAGTTTGAGATTCAAGGTTATGACTTCTGAAATATTTTGTAAGTGAGGAGAAACCTTTCTTCTTACCTGTGGAAATGAACTGCTCACTCAGTTAAGGTGTGTGATGAATACTAAGCATTTGGACTCTTATAGTAGGTTCTCAAACACTTCTTAAATTCCACAGGGATGTTCCAGGGAGAAAACACAATAATTTTCTTCTGGGACAGAAAAGTAGCAAGATCATTTTGTCTTTTTCTGTAGTAAACAAGAGAATGGTTGTGGAGCAGTGAACTATGTGAAAAAAATGATTACATCAATTCACTTTAGTCTCTAGTATAAAATGTTTCTTCAGTGGAGAAAGAATATGCATCAGACTGGGAAAAAAAAAAAAACCTAATGATACAGAACATAGACCTAGCTGTGATACTAAATAGCTATGTGCTATTGGGTTGATGATTTAAATTCTTTGAAATCCAATTTCCTCTTACTGGGAATATAACCTGTTTACTTCTCTCAAAATTCTGTAAACACGTACATATTGAAATAATATGAAAGTATAAGCTATGACAGGATTCACAATTTAATAAATATTACTATACTTATTTAACTTTTAGTGGGCTACACTTCTCAGTGGGTTAAGTTCATTGAACATTTGATAGAGGAGATAAGGTAAAATACATGGATAGGAAGCATTGACAGCAGAGATGGGGCAGTATAGAGATAACTATAATATTCTACATAATGGCACATTAGAATATTAGGGATCTAGCAGAGTTAAAGTTCAAAATCTGAGTTGTGCAGCGTCTTTTCCTGTCTTGGTGACCCTATATTGTAATCTGCAGACTAGTAGTAGGGTACGTATTTAAAGAAATTCTTCAAAAAGTTATGAAAAATACATAGATGCATAAGCTCTATACCCAGAGATTCTCAATTAGTTGATAGGGAATGTTTGTCATGAAAGCTGAATTTTAAAAGAAAAAAGAAAGGAAGGATGATATTGATAAGCAGCACAATTGTGAACAAAGCTTCCATTAATTAAATGCAATCTCAAATTATGTATATATCCAATGCAACCCTAATTAAAATTAAACTAGAATTATTCTGCAAAAGTTGACAAGGTAATTCTACAAGTTACAAAAAAGGGAAAGGAACTAAGTCAAAGCAGTTTTGAAAAATAACAAAGTAGGACTCATATAATTTGATTTCAAGATTTACCACAAAGCTAAAATAATAGAGAGTTGCATTGCTGAAAAGATAGACATTAGATCAATGAAACAGAATAGAGTCTTCAGAAATAGATTCACACAATATAGTCAATTGATTTTTGACAAAGTTTCCAAGAAAAATCCATGGAGGACGGACAGTCTTTGTTTTTAATGACCCTAAATATGTCGAGTAGCCTCATGCCACTGAAAAAAGACATTGACTCATTCTTTGCATCATATAAGAGTTGTCTGAAAATGAATCTTAGACCTTATTATAAAACCTAATACTCCAACATTTCTAGAGAAAAAATGGACATGTGTTACTATGGGTTAGTCACCAATCTTTGTACAAAACACAAAATGCCTGAATGTTTGGAGCAAATAGTAATAAATTGTATTTCATCATGTTTAAAATTTCCCTTATTAAAAATACTGTTGAGGGAATGAACAAACCACAGATTTGTACAAAATATTTGCTGAACAGCTATTCAATAAAGATCATGAATCCAGAATATGTAAAGAACTCCAAAAACTCAACGATATGAAAACAAAAGGAAATATAAGGAATAAAAAATGGGAACAAACTTGAACAGACACTTCAACAGAGAAGATACATAGATTGCAACTATGTACATAAAAAATGTTCAACATCATTTCTAATTGGGGAAATACTATTTAAGACTACAATGTGATCTCATGTACCCATCACTCTGTGCCATTGACCCAGATAAAAGACAGGATATGTCTACACAAAGAACTGTATGACAATATTCATAACAGTGCTATTCTCTATATTCTAAAACTGGAAACAATCCAAATGTACTTCAACTACTGAGTGTATAAACTGTGGTACATCATTACAATGGAATACTATTTGGCAGTCAGCAGAAACAAATGCTGGTATTTTCGAGTAGAAGGATGGATCTGAAATACATTCTGTTAAGTGGAAGAAGACAAACTCAAAAGCTCACCTACAGTGTGATTCAACCTGTATCACATTCTGGATAAGGCAAAATTTTAACAATGGGGAACACATCTGGCATGTCTCTTCTTGCCAGAACTGAGGGTAAAGGGAGGAGACAGACTTCAAAGTGGTAAGAGGGGCTTTTTTGGGGGGTGATAGAAATGTTCTATAACTTGATTGTGATTACATAATTATGTGTGTCTATTAAATATAACTGGTACCTTTAAATAGTAGAATTTCTGTATTTATATTAAAATTCAATAATGGTGACTTTAAAATCTGTTACCTAAATTAATATTTAAAAAACTATTATCTAAATTAACCTAGACAATTACCTAATTACCCCAAAAAATTGTTACCTAAATGAATTGTTGCTTCGGAATAGTGTGATCTTTATAGGGCAGGCAATGATGAGAAAATAGGATAAGACAGGATCTGGATGTTGCCAAGGTTGTCCTTCTTAGTCTTGGTCTTGTTTACAGATTCTGTTCAGTTTGAAAATTCATCAAGATGTACAACTATGAAATATAAACTTTCTTCTCTCTATATTTTCTTCAGTAAAATTAAAAAGGAAGCAAAATCTTATTTTATTGTAACTTTTATTGTAACTCAATATATCCCTATTACTTCAATGATCTATGTATCAGTCTGTCATTTTACTGATAGAATTTTTAATGAGATGATTATAAATTTTTGTTCTGTGTTAATTTTATATTTTATGTCATATTTTATCATTTTTAAAATTAAAATTTAGTACCTTTAGGTGTATCAGTTTCTATCAAATCTTAATTTTCTTTCTTTACTTAAAATTGGTGTTTGTTCGTATCTCTCTAGCTTCTTTCCTTAAGCATGCTTCCTATAGTGGCTACTCAATCTCATATTTTTCTGAATCACTCATGATTTCTGAAGTTTTATTTTGTTTCTATGTTTTGGCTTACTCTTTCCAATTTTCTTTTCTTTTTTTTTTTTTTTTTGTTTTTCTTTTGGGGGAAGATTAGCCCTGAGCTAACATCTGCTGCCAATCCTCCTCTTTTTGCTGAAGACTGGCTCTGAGCTAACATCCATGCCCATCTTCCTCCACTCTATATGTGGGACACCTGCCACAGCATGGCTTGACAAGCAGCTCATAGGTCTGCACCTGGAATCCAAACCGGGGAACCCTGGGCTGCTGAAACAGAACATGCGAATTTAACAGCTGCACCACCAGGCTAGCCCCCTATTTCCAATTTTAATGATAATTTCGCATCTTCCTGACATCTTGTCAACTCATTTCTGACATATTTGTATTTCTTGAACCTTAAGTCGTTTAAAAAATTTTTGTTTTATATTATTTTCGGATATATTTTAATGCGATATTCATTTGATTGGTTTATGGCCTCATTTTATGCCCTGATTTAGTAATATTTGGAACATTATTAGGTTATTTGTATTTTTTGCCATTTAAATATCATCACATGGAGGTCAATAGTAATCTTTTCATTCCTTCAATGTGTAAATATGACAGGCATTTTGACTATCAGGAGTAGGTACATATGAAGTTGGAGATACATCAAGGTCACTTTTCCAGTTTCATGCTCAGGGAATTACTCTCGTGTTTTCATGATGGCCTTAAAATATGACTGTCTATCTACTTTAATTCTCAGAACTAAGCTTGACTTGAGTACTATCTGCTGTTTCTTATGTGTAAACAGATCTTGCCTTCCAAAGGAGCACGCTGTACTGTAGACACTATGTTGCTAAAAGAGTACTTTCTGAGTCCTCCATCTTCCAGAAGGTCAATCCCTGTTCAAATTTTCCTTCCTAGTATGTCTGCCCTACTCATTTGACATTCTTCTCAGCACTTTCTCTCCCTAGGTAAGCACTACTTTTAAAACTGAGTATGTGCTGCATATTTCTGAGATACTCAGTGACCTATAGCACCATTTCAGTCTCTCATCGTCCCTTGTGACTTTTGATTGAATCTGTGTGGGGGTGGGGACCATCTGGAAAATTTAAGAAAAAGAAAAATTCTACGGGGTCTCCCTCTTATACCAAAGTTAAATTTCTTTATTTTGGTTCTAGACATGTGCATGCGTGCGTGCTTACTGTGTGTGCATATCTATCAATCGATTGATCAATACATTTTATAAATGTAATCTGAGTAAACTCCTGATTGTATTCAGGATTCACAGAATTACATGACTTATAAAGTCCTACAGAGCTTTAAATTTTTGATGTCTCCTCCACATGTCTATGACTTTTTTTGGACTTTTCTCATTACCTTGAAACATAATCTTCCAATAAGCTCAAAATGTATCCTTTTTCATTTAAACCACACTTTATAATTTTAACAGAGCAAAAGTGTAATGAATTTGATTGACAATAAATCCATCTTCTAGAGTTTGCAAGAGATATATTGTGGTTTTATACTATATATTAATAATTTACCATTTTTACTGACTTGTTGCAATATAAAATGCCTTATATTGCCAGGGTGAAGACATTGATTCTCAGAGAAGTTAATGCCAACCCAGTGTCAGAGGTATGACTTAAAAATATGTCTCATATCTTAAGAATTCTTATCTAGTGTCAAAACATATATTTTTTAAGGTACCATTTTAAACCGAAGACCAGATAACTTTATTCATTTTATAAATATCAACATGTAGTACATTATTCAAGAACCATTTACTTTTTTATTATTGAGTAAATCATCATGATGCTATTTTGAAAAAGAAGATAATCGAGGCATATTCCCCTTGGGGAAATCTCCCGTAGGTTTTATCAACAGTTGAGGAAGTGGATATAACCAATTTAAAAAATCATATTCATAGTTTATCTAAACATGCCTTTGTTGTTCTACAGGTAAGAGAAAATTTTAGATCATTTGCAGAATGTTTCAAGAGGTGGGGCCTAGAATATCAAGATAAAATATGTTATGAAATCCTCAGTACTAACTCCTTAGTTGTTGTCTAGTGCATAGATGAATAGAATGTATTCATCACAATCTGGTTTATATAGTGTCTAAGAATTGAAAAATAATACTTTCTGGACTAAAGCAAAGAAAATAGAAAATACTGAACTTATGTTTGTAGAAGTAATGAGAATGCTGCAAATAGAGTATATGCTTTCATTCTCTAGATGGAAAAAACAGACTAGCTCCAAGTAAAAACAATCAAGAAATTTATCCATAGAGGTCAAGAAAACATTTGACCAATTCAAATATCTGGGGAGTTATGTTTTAATATAGTGAGAAAAATAATAATTCTTTTAAGGTTATTTTGCTAGCCATGTAATGTAGGTGCCACTTCAGAATACTACTTATTTCATAATGTTTCTCTAGTTTAAATGGCTTAAAATAAATCCAAATACATCAAAGATCATGTTTTGTTTTATTTCAATGGGGATGGTGAGGGTAAATGTCAGTTTCAGAATGGAGCCTTGGTATAATAAAACGTGGTCAAAAATGGTGAAAAGTACATGCACCATGAATGAGGCCTAGGATGGAATCTTGGCTCTGGTACTTATAAGCTGTAATAATGTGTGCAAAATTCCATTCGTACAGCTCCCTAAGTGGCTTTTATTATTTCTCTCCTCTTTTGCAATCTTAGTGTTTCAATGTTGAGCCCCTGATATTTAAAGTATTCTGTATCTATTAATTTTTGAAAGTGGCTTTACATTAATCATAAAGGTTAATTCTATATTATTAAATTGTTCAAGAATAATAGTAATTTTCTCTTTATAATTCTGAGTCCTTTCAATATGTGCTAATATTGCTTGTCATGCCCATCTAACAGAAACACAGTTTTAATAGAAATTTAATTGAAGTGTTTAACATTGTGTTATTTATCCAGAGCAAAATTGATCCCACTGGAGTGTGGTCAATGGAATTGTGGAGACCCCTGTGCATTTTTTGTTTTTTATTTTGTTTTTGTATTAGCAGATCATACAATTCACAAAACTCCTTTATTCCCTAATCCATAAAAAGTGCATCAAAGAAAAATCATAATCACAATATACTTCATTAGATTTAACCTGATAGAAAAGTGCTAAAGTGCATATTACTAATTAAAAGATAGTTGCTACATACAGCTTAAGAATGAAATATCTAGTTCAAGGCTCTAGTCAACTATGTTTTTCAATGATTTAGTTATAAAATTAGTGTTGTGGCCCAATATTTGCTAATTTTTAAAAGTAAATTCATGTGATGACAAAAGTTCAATTATATGGGCATCTTAAATTTACACCAAAAATTGACATATTTAAAGTAAATTATTTAAAAATTCATTGTTTCCAATATTTAATTAATCT
This sequence comes from Equus asinus, assembly GCF_041296235.1. Taxonomy (NCBI): domain Eukaryota; kingdom Metazoa; phylum Chordata; class Mammalia; order Perissodactyla; family Equidae; genus Equus; species Equus asinus. Next base: position 19,301,789 of record NC_091806.1, read on the forward strand.
GCCTCGCTGTGTCTTATTGGATCTGCTTTGTCATTTAAATTTATTGCCATTTGAAATAGGAGTAAAGTTTGGAGGGAAAGTCTAATCTCACAGGTGTCTTTTAATTATGGAGCTGAATGGGGAGCACAGATTTTCAGATTCCAAATCCTAGGTAATTTTCCTTGTACCAAGTTATCATTGAACTGATGACAAGATGTGTATTGGGCTGGAACTTTTTATTGCGACTCTTACTTGCATTAAAACAGAGATTGATTTCACTATATCCATCAAAGTTTGTTTTTTATTTCTTTTATATTTATTTTTATCTTATCTATATAAATTCTTGTCTGAAGCTCTCATTGGTTAATATCCATGCCATCCCTCCCTATGGCATTTTAAAAATAAGACAGATGTATCGGAGGTTTTCCAATCAGTTCATTAAGAATTTTTCTAATGAAATGATATACTTTAAAGTATCTTATAGTATTGGTATTAGTGTCTTATATATACACAAACACAGTCACGTATACATATAATCTTTTCTTTAAAATGTATAGTATTAACTTTCATCTCAATATGAGCCAAATTGGATAGGATCCCAAATTGCAATTACAAGTAACCTTATAGTTATATTTGACAAGCTTGAGCAAATACCACCTAATCAATAGAAAAACTAAGCTGACATATTCTCATACACTTCTCCATGGAATCTCTTACTGATGATCAATGTATTCAGATGTTAGGACAAAAGAAACTGTACTACATTTTTTTTTCCACTCTAGTATGTGTCTTGAGAAAATAATACTTTGAAAGAATTGGGTTGTGTATCTGAAACCTCAAGTTTCCATCCTTTTTCTTTATTCTTTCAACATATATTTATTGAGCAGCTACTAAATGACAGATATGCTTTGTGTGGGACTACAAACATGAGAATGATAGTTTCTCTACTTTCACATTACTTAGAGTTAATTGCCTCATTAAAAATTCCATATTTGTCTCAGTTCTTTCATATTCTGATATTTGTTGAGCTAGTAGGTTCAGTGGCTATCCATATATAAATGGTGTAGGGCTATGTTTGACCACGATCTAGGATCAATGGACATTTAATAAATGCTTGGTCTCTTGAATTCATATTTGCCTGTAAAGTCATTTTGAGTTCCAGCAGTTAATCAGTTATATTTAACTTTTTATTTAGATATTTTTAGAAATACAGCGTTTCTGTATACGCTTTGCCCAGCTTCACATATGTTAACATCTTACATAATCACAGTACAATCAACACTAAAAAATTTGCATTGATACAATAACATTAACTAAACTACAGATTCGATTGTTTCACCAGTTTTTCCAAAAAGTCTTTTTTTCTGTTCCATGATCCAATCCAGAACATCATCTTGCAATTAGATTTATGATGTCTCCTTATTCTCCTGAAATCTGTGACTGTCCAATTTTCTTTGCTTTTCTTTCTTGACCGTGATACTTTTCAAGATTACCTGTCAAGTCTTTGGTAGAAAGTCCCTCAATTTAGGTTTGCCTAATGGTTTCTCATGATTAAATTGAGGTTATTCCCTATGGGGAAGACTGCGAGTGAATTGGTATGTTTGCCCTGTTCATCAAATCAGAGGATACATGAGGTCAATAAGTGATACTACTAGTGATGTTAAACTTGATCACTTAGTTAGTGTCTGCCATACATTTTTACAGCAAAATTATGATTCTTATCTTTGTGATTTATATATGCATAAATATATATATACATGTATATATACAGATACATTTGGGGAAGATAATTTAGACTATGTAAATATTTCATTTATACTTTTTGACATCCTATCAATCTATTGCCTCTACCAATTATCGCTATGGTGTTTTGGTAGCAAATTTTCATTTTCCTTATTCTTTCAACATCTTTTAATAGAAATTCTTGTCTAAGGAAGAGTTGTTCTTTCTTCCCTATGTATGTATTTATTTAGTTAGTTATACCAACATATTCTTATCGATAAGTATTTTGGTTTTGGGTTATTTTCCAATACTATCATCATTCGTTCTTCGCTTAAATTGCTCTAGCTTTGCTAATGGAACCATGATCAAATTAGCTTGTATGTGCTTTGCTCTTTGAATATGCTTTAAAACCATGTGAAAATTTCTTAGTCTCTTTGATCCTCTCATTGTCTGTGTCTGCAAAGTGACAATAGTAGCACCTGCCTCCTGTGTTTGTGAAGATGAAATTAAATAATACATACAAAACATCTTGCATGATATTGAGAACATAATATGCATTCAATCAATATTTGTCTCATGTCCTTAATATAAATGATTTTATATCTATAAATACACATTTATTAAACTCTGTCCTTCACTGCTGAACATTTACACTAATCATGATTTTTCTTTGCTTTCTTTTTTAAAGTAATGCCTAATATATACTGATTTGTTTCCTCTTGATCAATAAGCAGAACTAGTATTTTGGGGCCCAAACTACAACTTCATGCTACATATTAGCCTAAGGCATGCTAGAGTGGTCTGGCATGTTTTAATTCCCATGAGCATTGCCCCTGACCATCAGTTTCATCGTAACCTTGCCTACATGGACTATTTATATCTTACCAAGCTCCATAATTAATAGAGCTCCATAAATCAAAGGTTATCTAGTATTTATTTCATTACTGTGCATAGAAAACGGCCTCATATCTTGGTTTACAGTTTATATGCCCTTCACTTTAAATAAATATTGAAAACCTGATTCCAGTAGGTGGTGTTTTTCTTTTTTTACTGTGATAGGTGGAAGAATTCTTATTTTTGTTATTATCTTTTATTTATTTACTTTTCAGTATCAAATATTTTAGTACATGATAGGTAAGAAACTCCTATGAAATAATTAACCCATCAATTTATTAAACAAATAAGTATTGCACATCTACTATATTTCCCAGTAATCTTGGAATTGTGAAGCTGAATGAGATATGGTCTTTTCCTTACAGGAATAAACAGTCCAGAAGAGGAGTTGGAAATGAAAACAAAATTTACAATCTGATGATCTGGAGGATCCTCCAGGGGAGGCCAAGGCCAGAGAGTGCATGGGCTCTAAGCAGCAGGGGCAGCAGGCAGCCTGGGACCCAGGCCCAGGCTGAAATTCATGCAGAAACCAAGGCAGCAGCAGCAGCAGCACCCCAGGTTCTCAACTCCCCCTCCTTTGGCTGGGGAGCTGGGGGATGGGGGTGAAGGGGTGGGGAGAGGCAGGGACAGGTAAGGGGGAAGAGAGGGGAAGGAGAGAAGGGAAAGAGGAGGGGAATGGGAAGGGGAGGGGAGAGGGAAGGGCTGCTGTGCAGAGCAGACCTCTCAGGTGGACTGGAGCTGAGTCTTGGACCAGAGTGGAGGCTGGGGGCTGGGAACATGCTCAGAGGCCATCACATTCCAGGCTCCTTGATGATCAAGTGTATGGTGGATGGCCAGGGAGCAGTGGCTAAGACATGCCTACTCCTGAGCTGTACCAACAGCTGCTTCCAGGAGGAGTAAGTGCCCACTATGTACTCAGCCTCACACTAGAGGGGCAAGCCACACCTCCTGGGACTCAATGGCATGGCCAGATAGGAAGACTAGGATCACCTGAGGCCTTTATGTTATCCAATAATCGATGTCTTCCTTATAGGCTTCTCTGGCAAATCCAGCCTCATTTCAAAATGTGAAAGAGGAGTGGGTACCAAATGTATTATTTTTTTAATAAGTACTTGGGTTGATCTCTGAGATGACCCCAAACTTTAGCAAGACTGAATGATATGGAAGAAAAACCTATATGTGTGGAACAAGGACAGAAACTAGCAAACGATACAGGAGCCTGCTGCTATGTGGAATGTTCAGCTTTCTTAGTTATCATAATTAGCTTTTGAACAAATTGCTTTGTAGTACTGTGCAATAAAAAGAGAACTAGGCTGAAAACTAGAATGCCACTAATTACCCAATGAGTAATGAGGCCTACTGTGTATATATATGTGTGTGTGTGTGTGTGTGTGTGTGTGTGTATGTATATAAAATATAACCCATTTTATATATATATATATATATATATATTTTCCTCTATTCAGTACTTGGTTTTCTCATCAGAATAACAGATTATAAGGTCCCGTTCAATTATAAATTTCTATGTTTTATATGACAAAAGAACATAGTGCCAAACAAGAGGCCATTGTGAGCTCTTCGAAATTCGTAAGTTATAATCTATTTCATAGCCATCAGCAGACTGCCTAATTGTTGGAATGACACTGGGAGGCCAACACACATAACCACCCATCTGATACTCAGGCTGCTCCCTACTACTCCCAAATTGTTGTCCATCTTTGGCTTCAATCTTGCAAGCGATCTTTATCTTCTGTGAATCTCACACCATCTTGGGATATTATATATTGCAAAACCTCATTACATTGAGTCGAAATATGTTTCTACAGGTTCAAGTAGTCAAGATATCATTAAAGATAAATTTTTTTCATTTTCTATTCTGCATTTATTTCTATTTCTAAAATTCTTACCAGTGTATTCCTTCAACCCTACAAAACAAATCTAATCCCTTCTTCCCATGACATTTCTTCAGTAATAAGAGACAATTATAATCTGTTCCCTGACCCTTTCAATTCTACATTTCTCCATATGACATATTTTTGTCATCCTTGTTGCTTTCCCATACAAAATGACTTAAACAAATTGGAACATTTAAATATGTAATATCCATAACTGCATATATTAATTGAGGATTGTCTGCCCTCTGTAGATTAAAGTAGAACCCAACACCTTAATATCTTCATCTTATCATGCAAACTGCAGACATACATATATATGTATATATATTTATAGAGCAAGAGAGACAGATTTATATATAGATACATAGATATAAATTGATAATATATTATTATTAGCATTGCACTACTAACAGAGGCTTGTAACAGCAACAAAATCAAACATATATCTTCAGGTTGGTTATAGATCTAAACAAAAAGACTACATATACTCATGTGCCATTAAATCAGATTAAATTACTGGTTTAACTTTATAAAGCATAGAGGCCAGCCTGGTGGCTCAGCAGTTAAGTTCACACATTCACTTCTCGGTGTCCCGGGGTTCGCCAGTTGCGATCCCAGGTGCAGACATGACACCTCTTGGCAGAAGCCGTGCTGTGGTAGGCATCCCATGTATAAAGTAGAGGAAGATGGGCATGGATGTTAGCTCAGGGCCAGTCTTCCTCAGCAAAACGAGGAGATAGACAGTAGTTAGCTCAGGGCTAATCTTCCTCAAAAGAAAAAAAATAAAAAGCATAAAAATTTTGTCACAAACAAGATCACCAAAAAGTGAAGACGTAGATGCAGCAAACTTCAGGGAAATCTTTTCTTGACTAGGGTCCCTTAGTGATTGTTGGAGAAATTATCTTTGTGTATAAACCATCTTGCTAGGTCTGACAAGTTAATTGTTGCTGTCCTTTTATATTTCTACCTAAAACTACTGGGAAAATTTGCTCTACAAATTTACAGCTTGAGTAAGAAATATTTAAAGACTTCTGGGTTCCTCATAGTTTTAATGGAATTACTAAAACAATACGTCTGTCATTCTATAATATTTCAAAATGCCCATTTCCTTTGATTTTACCCATTATATTTGATTCAATATGCCTTCCTTTTCTTGATTTTGGTCCAATGACTATGTCCTCAAGTCCACTTTCAAGTAAAAAGAATAGAAAAACTCTATGTTCTCAAATTTTTTCTCATGAAATCAAGTGATAATGTGAGGAAGGAAGAACGTGATTGCTCATTGTATCTTCATTAATTTTCACAGTATTGGTTTTGACTTTTTCTTGCATTCTTGAGATTTTATTATGAGGTCCATTCATTATTTATTTATGTCTATTAGGTAAAATAACTAAACTTTTAAATAAATATAATTGCATTGATGAAAGAATTAGGTTTTATATAAGTCTTTTGGAAAGTAAATTAGCAAAGTATCAAAATAAAAATATTTCCATGTGTTTTGTCAAAGAATTTCATTATTAAAAAATATTGAGATGGAAACAATTAGAAAAATGAAATTATCATTATATCATATATTATTTTATATGACATTAAAACCTGAAGTATTAACACCAGGAGATGGAGGCTTTCGTGGCCCCAATGTAGATTTAAATTTTAGTCTGTGATTGTGTGATAACATTCAGACAGCTGCTTGCCATGTCCTAAGGATTCCTTTATTAAGTCATAATACTAGTTTTGCTTTTAAAACTTAGTTATAACAGTTACAGTGCTTAATTTTTTTTGGAAAAGGCATGGCTGTTATGGTTATATGCAGTTAAAATATTTGACAATGGGATCATTCTGGAAGAAAATATGGACCGTATAGAGACAATGAAGTAAAACTTGCTTTAACTCACTTTGTTACAAATTTACATATATTCAATTGTTAAGTAATAATAATAAGATTCCATAGATTTATAGATTTTAACAGAGAAGATTTATTGCTATGAGCTAAATATTTTTCCATTTGATAGATATAAACACTCTTTTCCCAAACTGAAAACCATTGTTCCCTACATATTGCAAAGGTGTCATTTAGCGAAGGCTATGTTTGCTTTCTTAACAATTGTGATAACAACGGTACTGGACTAGGTTTTTGGATGCATGTCTGAGTGAGCGGAGCAATAAACACTATATGGAATGGTGAACATAAGGAAAATGGGGTTCTATCGTCATTTTCTTTAACAAAATTAGCACTTTTAAATGGTACTACTGTTTTATGGAAGTTTTCTAAAGGCTAATTTTTAGCAAATTCCAAAGTACTGATACAGTAGAGGATCTTTGCATTGCCATTTTGGTATTTCTGTTAAACAACTGGCAGAAATGGAGTTCCCATAAAAAGAACCCCTTCTGTGCCCATGGAATTATTTTGTAAAGTTAAGTATTCAGATTTTAATAGTTCTGATAAAAAATGGCATACAAAATACATACAGGAAATTCTATTGTTTATGTAAAATGGGAGGAGGCCTGTGAGTAAGTATATGAATATATGTCTGTTTGAATTCTATTTCTCAAATATTGATGTTGTCTTCTTTTGGGTAAGCTTTTAACTACATTGATCCTTTGTTTCTTCACCTGTAAAATGGGTCAGCTCTTCCAGCATTGTAAAGGAGAGGGAAGAATAAGTCCATTCTCTGGAATCGATTCTCAAGATATGTGCATGTATTTCTATTTGTATGTTTGTGTGATTGTCACCTACTGGTTCTACTATATCCTTTATAAAAACTGAAGATCCTCTTTTATAACTAACCAAACCTTAGAATATAGTGTAAATTTATTATATAGGAATTTAGTAGAGATTCAAAATAATAATTTTAGAATTGAAAGGATTCAAATTACACAGTGGCGTATAATTATTTTGAACGGAAAAGAGTTGGGATTCAATAGATGCAGAAAGAAGCTTTTTCAGAAATTCCTTTATCTAACTAAAGGCAGAAACTTCTATAGAGGCTGCCGTAAATCCTCTCTCCCTGGGGAATTCTCCTTGCCAGGAAGAAAACAGAGAGGACCACTTGCACCTGCGTAAACAATATCACAAAATTTCTTATCTCCCATTTGTTCCGTTAAAAGTCCACTTGTTTTTGCAATGGAACCCTTTATTCCCTCTCTCTTTCCCTTTTTAAATTAGGTGTATAAACCCCATCGCTAATTATTGAGTAAAACACTTTTTTGGTGCACTCTTACATACACATGAATAGACTTTGTCTTTTCTCATGTTAATCTGTCTTTTGTCAGTTTCATTCACAGGACCGCAATTAGTAATCTTAAGAGAGTAGAGCAAAATGTTCTCCTCTCTGACAGAATGTATTGCATATATATATATGTATATGCACACACATATTATTATATAATTATCCAGAAGTCAATAATGAATATATATTTGCACATAAGCTGCTTTTAAAATACCATCCTTCTTTTCTCCAACAAGTTCCAAAGGTATTTAACAATGTACCTGTCTGTAGCACCAATAAATATTCCTTAAATATTTATACTTGAAAATTCATGGTCACTGAGGAAATATTTTTCTCTTAATAATTCTTTTAATTGCTTTTTTGGCTTCTGTGTTTCTCACACTGTTTATCAGAAGATTTAGTATTGGCAGCAAAAGGGTATACAGCACGGACAGGATTTTGGCTGTATCCTGTGGACAGCTGGAGCTAGTTCCCAGGTAAGTAAATATCACACTGTTCCATAGACAAGAGTCACTACCATTAGGTGGGAGATACATGTGCAGATGGCTTTTTATCTGCTCCCGGTAGATTTCATCTTCAGGATAGTGAGAAGAATTCCTAGATAGGAACAAACCACTATCAGAAATGTAGTCACTGATGTGGTTCCAGAGAGGACAGTAAATAAAACCTCACTCTACTGGGTGTCAGAACAGGAAAGTTGAAAGAATAAAGGGATATCACAAAACTAATGGTTAAAGACATTGGGCACACAGAAAGACAGACAGAGCAAGCTGCTCGGGTGGGTGAATGAGTTGGCACAACCTAGTAGGTAGCAAGCTGTCACCAGCTGGGTGCAGAACCTGGGGATCATGAGACCTTTGTAGTGAAGTGGATGGCAAATGGCAACATACTAATCATAGGCCATTGCAGCCAGGAGGAAGCATTTGATGGTCAGGAGCGTGCTGGCAAAGGAATATTGAAGGAGGCAACCGTGATAGGAGATGACTTTCAGTCCTGATATGTAGGTCACCAACATTTAAGGAATGAAGACTAAGGAATAGCGGAAATCCAAGAAAGCCATCTGGCTAAGGAAAAAGTATTTGGGAGAGTAGAGCTGGTTGCTGGCCAAGATTATTGTGATGTTGCCCACCATAGTGATGAGACGGATCAAGAGAACCAGCACAAAGACGACAGTATTCAGTTCAGGGTTGTCAGCCAGCCCCAGGAGGATGAATTCAGTTATCACACGGACATTTCTGTTATCCATTTATCTGCCTCCCCTTTGAGGGATCTGCAGGGAATGAGAGGAAAAAGAAGACAACCAAAGAGTTTATCTGAAATATATGAATTCAATCTACTAGCATCTATGGAAAAGTGCACAGTTTTGTTTAATTATAACAATCCACAGTAAAGTCACTTCTTGCAAGTTTGAAAAGTTAGCCTGATATAAAACTTTAATTGGATCAAAGGCTCACCAGGGATATAAACTGGCATTACACACCAACAAGGAACCCTGGAAAAATTAAAATCCCGCTAAAGATTCCTAAGAGAAATGTTTGTTTAACAGAGAGAGTTCAGGAGCTGGATCCTGGATACCAGTATATTCCAGATTCCAGAACACAAGGTTAAGTACCTATATTTTAAGGAAGTACAATACTTAACAAATAACAAAACAATTCAATATTTAATATGTAAATTTTTGAGATATATAGCAAAATTATCCTTTATGACATCTTTTAACTGAGACAAATAATACGTGACACATTAATAAAACAAGAAAGAAGAAATACATATATGTTTATATACATATATACATAATATTATTTAATACAATTTATAGATTATCCATAAAAGTAGAAAATGAGAAATAAAAGGGTCTAATATAGAGAATGAAAAAAATTCAAACATGTTCTTTCATTCATCAAACAACATTATGTAAAACATTTGTTAAAACTCACTTGTTCCAAGAAGTCATTCTTTTCTACTCCAACAGATAGTTATCATTTCATCCTCTGGTTTCCTCACATTTATTATGCCATGGCTTGGGTTAGTCCATATCAGATTTTTTTCATTAAGATTGAATCAGAAAATGTTTTCAATATGTTTTAATCCTTGCAGTCAAAAAGTCTCAAATGTAATTTTAAGGACAATGCACATGCTTTGGGCACATTAGATCACATACGCATCATGGATCTGGTTTTTCACCCAGGAAAAATTAGATCATTAAATTAATCCTATTTTAGGCTTTATCATATAAACCAGAATACCTGAAAAGTAAGATTACAATACCTAATATATTTGGGAAATGCTTGGCTAAAAATTTTTAAGAAAAGCTCACAGAAATATAAAATACACTAGTATGCTTTGGAAGTTTCCAATAACAGAAATAAATATACAGTACTTTTCATGTTAATTTGACAATGAATCTATTTTCAGTGAACATTAATGGATATGGTGTTCCACAGTTCATATTTTGGGAATAATACTTCCTTAATATTGAATAAAGAACAAGGAAGACATGGGCTTAGAGATCTACCCTTTACTATCAGTGTGAGGTAAATTATACCACAACAATTCAAGAACTGGAAACCATGCTAAAAGATAGCTTTGATTATGTCCATTTTACAGAATTTCACTGGTTGAAAAGAATGGCTGGTCACTTTCTACCACATTAAGCTGTGACTTCATGTCTAACTCTTAGTTTTTTCCTAGCTTAACTATTAGTTTCATTTATAAACCCTCCTAAAGAGGCAGTTGTGAAAATTAAATAAGAAAATACGTGAAAATTGGCTACCATAGATATCCTCTAAATGTTTGCTGTATATTCAAAGTAAAACAAGTAAGGAAAATAGAGACGGAACTGTATGTTGTCATGCTGGCCAAACAGCTTTTGACTAAGATGACTTTTTTTTCACCTTTGCTTTTTTTCTTATTTAGGTTTGTTTGCATAGCTTTGCCTTGATGGACTTTGTTTTTAAACAAAACAATCTATTACTTTGAAGATGAGTTTATTCTTATTTCACTGATCTCATATTTGTTTCTTTGATTTTCATGTAATAAATACTAATTTTCCTCTGGACTGCCTTCCATGCCATTTTTCTTTTGCTGTAAAATCAATCACGTAGCATAAATTAATCTTGGAGTTTAAAGGTTGGCTATGGTAATGGGGCCAAATAAATCACTGCTCTTTTTCTCAAATTTAACAAAAGTCAACAGTTTGTAATAATCAATCTTAGATTTTAAAGAATTTTTTCAAATAAACTCCCTCTTGCAATTTCCGTAATTATATTTTCATTGTTTATAAAGCTTTGGATAGAGCTACCTGAGGAAATATGGAATAAACCCACTAATTAATTCAAGACAGCCAGTTAAATTGGTAATGGTCTAATTCTGTTTCACTTATCTTAATAATTGGAGTGGATTTGAGGCAGATGGTTTTTCTTCACTGTCCCTTCACAGCATGTGTTGAGAGTTGCTGTTTTTGAAAACCCAAGAAGGCATTTATAATTATTTTGTTAGAACATATAACTACAACACCTACCTGGCTTTGAGAGGAAGCTTGGCCCTTTCTCTTAGTTACCTGACTGTGTTTATATTTGGCTCAGGGACTTTGGAAGATAGAATCCCCAATGATTCTGTGAATGCTACTACTCATTAAACCAGCTAAAGAGGGGTCTGGGGAAAGCAAGGCGCTGCACTATCTTTCCAAATTGTAGCATTCATAGATTTGGCCTTTTCAAAGTTTTAGAGAAAATTGTTGCATATGTTCTTGTCTCTCTTACATGAGGCTCTACAAGGAAAAACTGAATTATTAAAAATGAACTCCACTGGGGTTTACTATTATACTTACATAATTTAAATACATGCATGTTATACATATTGTTTTCATTTTAAAGAGTGTGAAGTTCCACTTGTTGATGACCATGTGCTTCTACATTATTATTGGTAGTAATTATGAAAAACATACACATATTTAAATGTGAGAACTCAAAAGAAGTGGAAGCAATTAGTAAATAGAATTCAGATGTGTGTGTGTGTGCATGTATGTGTGTGTGCGTTTTCATAATCTGGATTGCCTTTGAATATTAGGGGTAATTTAACCAATTAAAACATTAAGATAATACCAGGTTCAACATTGTTGTTGCTATATTGCCTGAACATAAAGTAATCTTTAAGAATACCAGGTAGCCTGATACTTGGAGGATAGAATGGAAATGTAAATGGAAGTAAATGCAGGGTGAAATGGTAGGCTAAGTGTAAAAAGGGGAAAGGGTATATAAGAATGAATGTCACCAAGACAGACCAATTTTGTAAAACTTATATCTTTAAAATATTGAGTCATCCTGGTAAACATGGTGTTGTTGTTTATTTACATTGTTTATTCAAAATTTTTGTCTTCTCTCTGAAGCCCCCCAGTATATAGATGTGTATTCTAGTTGTAGGTCCTTCTGGCTCTGCTATGTGGGATGCAACCTCAGCATGGCCTGATGAGTGGTGCTAGGCCCACACCAGGGATCAGAACTGGGGAAACCCTGGGCCACCGAAGTAAAGTGCACAAACTTAACCACTCAGCCATGGGGCTGGCTCATATTTAAAATTTTTAATGTCGTTTTATCATTTTCTCCATAAAAGTTATGAGTATCTAGGGGTCAACCTTGTGGCATAGTGATTAAATTCAGCAAGCACTGCTTTGGTGGCCTGAGTTCAGTTCCTGGACGTGGACCTATACCACTTGTCAGCAGCCATGCTGTGGTGGCAACCCACGTACAAAATAGAAGATTGGCACATATGTTAGCTCAGGGTGAAACTTCTTCAGCAAAAAAAAAAAAAAGTACCCAGCATTTATTATGGATATTTTCCTAAGGACCTTATGTATTATACATTATTTCCTTTAAATAATTACGCTCTAAATATTTTCTACAGCGATGAAGTAATGCAAATAACATTCAGATTAAATATTGATCATATATTCAGTAACCCAAACTCTTTTATTAATTCTTATAATTTGTCATTTTACCCATTTATATGAGTTTATTCCTTATATATTTTAAAATTTAGTTTTGTTTTTTCTCTGCTACTACCTCCAACAATTAATTATTACCTACAGTTGTCAACACTGGACATCATTGTCCTTTACATAATTTTCATGTTTTATTATTTTTTATTTATTTATTTATTTTGAGGAAGATTAGCCCTGAGTTAACATCTTCTACCAATCCTCCTCTTTTTGCTGAGGAAGACTGGCCCTGAGCTAATATCAGTGCCCATCTTCCTCTACTTTGCATGTGGGACGCCTACCACAGCATGGCTTGCCAAGCAGTACCATGTCCACACCCGGGATCCGAACCAGCAAACCCTGGGGCGCGGAAGTGGAACATGCACAGTAAACCACTGTGCCACCGGGCCAGCTCCTCTTTTACATAATTTTAAATTGAGTATCACTAAACATCTGTTTATTAGCTTTGATTATAGGATGTCAATTCAATATTAATTACGAATTGAAATTATGTTTGAATCTCCAAATGTAATTTGTCTGGTTTACCTTGCACCTTTATTGACATAAAGGAAGATTAAAAAACCCCATTTGCGATGATAAATTTTTGGAGCAGAAATTCAAACAACTAAATCATAAACGTTTGGAATTATTGTAAAAGAAGACATTTCATTAAAGGTGACTACCCACTATTTTTTAAAGCATCCTTATTTTACCTTTGTAATTCACAAATTTGCAGTTCTAATGCTGCCACCTGTTGAGACAGACTAGCCATTCAAAGTGAATGCTCAATGAACCTCATTAACAAATATCTTTGCTGCATTTTTTAGCTTAAATTCAAAGAGTATGCAGAGCAATTATTAATGAATGGGTAAGTACCATAAGCAATGACTATGCTGAGATAAAATTAATGAATACATGGTAAAGATATGAGGACTCCTCCACAACATTTTTTGACTTTAGTGTAATGAATCCCTGTGAAAATTGTGAATTACTACCTTTTGCACTGGGGAAAATATGGGACTCAGCATCAGCATATTTCCTAATTATGTTATTTCTTATTTAATCTCAAGAGAAATCAATAGATGTTACAGTTATTCAGTGAATCAACATATATTTCATTCTTCTATATATAAAAAAACACACATGCTTTCAACAACAAAAATGGTGAAATAAAGGACCTAAATATCTTACATCCTTAATTTAAAACTTTTATATACATTTGCCTTAGTAATTTGAATAAACTTATTAGTGTAAAATATGAGCATCCTGATGTTCATCTTTACATAAATTGCATACATTAAAATGTCCACCATCTCGGGGCCTGCCCAGTGGCACAGCAGTTAAGTTCAAGTTCGCAGGTTCCAGTTTGGTGGCCCAGGGTTCGCTGGTTCAGATCCTGGGTGTGGACATGGCACCCCTTGGCAAGCCATGCTTTGGTAGGTGTCCCACATATAAAGTAGAGTAAGATGGGCACGGATGTTAGCTCAGGGCCAGTCTTCCTCAGCAAAAAGAGGAGGATTTGGGGCAGATGTTAGCTCAGGGCTAATCTTCATCAAAAAGAAAAAAAAATGTTCACAATCTGAGAAGTGATGAAATATAAATCTAATCATTTATAAAACTGACAAAGATTTTTAAATTTATATTTTAAAATAAAATAAAGTCTATTTTTTCATTTATCCATAAATATTTATTGAAGTTATTCCATGTGACAGACACTGTTTTATTAACCTGGTCAATAACTGCAGAGATTTGTGCTCTAAAAATGTTTATTAGAAAAATATAAACAAATAGCTGAAAATGATAAATTGTGTTATTAACATGTTCAATGAATACAATTGAATAAGTTTTTGTAATTAAAGGTTCATTCTACCTTTGATGTTGAACTCTAAAAAAGTTTAATTATACAACGAGTATGAGTATACAACAATCTTATGTAATAAAATCAAGATATGTGGAAATCTGAATCAAGAAAAGTGAATATCATCTTTATCAGATAACAATGATCACTTATATCATTTAAAATTATCCTTTCAAACTCTCTTTTATGTAGTTTTTTGGTAATAGTTGAGTAAGTGGCATGTGAAAATATAGAACTTACCCTATATCTCATAAACTGTAGTGTCCCTTTGATGACTACCCGATTTATACCCAGTCAGTTGACTATAATATTCTGAATGCTATATCTGTTATGTACCTCCCATGAAATTCAATGTCTATATTACCTTGTAAGATAATCAGAAGGAAAAAATAATAATAGAAAAGTAAATATATGGAAGTTTTCACAGATGTGTAAAATTCTTCAGAGACATTATTAAGTTAAAGAATTAAATCCATTGGACTTAGCAAAAAGCAAGTCACTGATAGTATTGAAGACAAAACTATCAGTAGCAAAGACACATTGCAGAATGTGGGGGTATCAAACTTTACGATGCCTCCACCCAAAGATAGATTTCCCAGTCCTTTCTTCTGTGGAAAGTAATTAATTCAATGTTTCAGTCCTTAAAATATTTATTTTCATAGAAGGCAATTGGATTTATTATAGAATAAATACCAAGAACTTCAGTTACTGTCAAGGCAATTTTCCCAGTTGGATTCTAAATCTGCCTGAGCATTTATTAATTTGCTACTGCTGTAGTAGCCTCTACTGTTTTCTGTTTTTCCTGTTATCACAAGAGAACACATCAGTGGCAGAACAGTAATGTTTGCACCTATGAACATTATATCCCCATTAAGAAAATAATCCCATAAGATGTTCCTCAAGTCTGACAAAGTCATAGAAGTCATGGCTATTTCAATTAGTTATTGTGGTGAGGAGGGTGAAGGCAAACACCACACAATTAGTTTGGGTTAAGGGTCAGGATTTGGGGAAAGTTTATAAGTCAGAGGTCTTCAAAAGAGAAGATATACCCCCTCACCTCCTCATTATTCTGTGGAGTCATGAGAAAACTACCAGATATATAGTGAGTTTGTGTTCCAGAAGACAGCCCTATCCCCACCTCTTTCTGTATTCATGGACTCAGTGTGCATGTGTGGCCTTATCATTGAATGACAAATATTATGAACTCAGGTGCCGAACTCTGGATTTGGGTCAGCTGATCAGGGAAGTGCTGAGAAATGCTGGTTGCACAGAACCTGAAGACATTGGAACCCAGGGAAATATTCAAGCCTCTGGTGGAGAAGTTGTAGATGGCTTTAAAAAGCCACTGGTTTTCTGGGTGATACTGAAATGACTCTTAGGGTAATAGTCACAAAATCCTGCTTCCTTATGGTTATTGTAGATATTTGTAAGAATTTAATGATCTAGATAATACAAAATAATATAGACTTCTATTAATTTCAAAGCCTTTAAAGTTTAGTGGAAAATTCATTTATAAGTTTAAGATTCCCATCAATCTTACATGTATTTATCATTTGTTGGGAAATATACTTACATCTTCTACTATTCCATCAGGTTCAAATATTATACATTTACATATGTTAAAAATAAACAAAATGTGGAATTCATTCAAGAGTTCCTTAGAAGATAAAAGATGATTGATTATGTATATAACTGTAATCCAGATTTGGGTCAAAGAAGATTAAGTCAAACCCCTTTTTAAGTTTTATGATTAGAAATAATATTACCTCATTGGGATGACAATATATGTGGGTACATTCATTCAACTATGATAAGATGTAAAATTAAGTGTAAAAACATTTTAAGAAAATCATGACCATTTTACTAAGTTTGTATATGTGTTACCAAGGAATCTGCACTTATCTGGTATTATTTATATTAGTATTATTTAATAAAATTTGATTTATTATAGTAAAAGCCTTGATATCAAGTATATATGATGAAATTATTTAGTCTTGAAAGCGTTAAGTTGAAATTTGTTATCAGTATTGTAACACTTAAGAGCTCCTAACTCTGTTTAATTTATCAAATTTATATAACTATTTTGTTTTCCTATTACTTCTTGTTAATTCCAAGAGTTTACAATTTAAATTAACATCAAATATAAAATTTACACCTCCCATTTAAAATACTTGAAGATGTTTACTTAACTAATTTTGTAAATTAGAGCAATTATTATTTAAAGGCCCCTCAGAAGTGATTGCTAAAATCTATTAGATATGTTATAGAGAGAGAAAATAAGTTTTTAATTAAGGCTATAGAATTTATAGCCAATAATTGGGTGGACATTGAGTAGAATTTTCTGCAAAAAAATCACCTTCAAGGGCAAAAAAATTCTAATATTTATAATTATTCTCAACTTTCTGATTCCCAAGAAAATACTATGCATCTTGACTTATAGTTCCTTATGAACAAAAAATTGCCGTTTCCTTTTTTTTTTTTTACGAGGAAGATTAGCCCTCAGCTAACTACTGCCAGTCCTCCTCTTTTTGCTGAGGAAGCCTGGCCCTGAGCTAATATCCATGCCCATCTTCCTCTACTTTATATGTGGGATGCCTACCACAGCATGGCGTGCCAAGCGGTGCCATGTCTGCACCCGGGATCCGAGCCAGTGAACCCGGGCCGCCAAGATGTGGAACGTGCAAACTTAACCGCTGCGCCACCGGGCGGGCCACAAAAATTGCCTTTTGAAATGTGCCTTCACTATTGGTAACTTTTGCAGACACTAGGACTGCGCTTGACATTTTTAGCAGGAGTTGAAATGACAGCAAATTTCATTACAGACTGTACAACCTATAGTTTCAGAGTTAGGGGAAGCATCTGGATTTCTCATAGGTAAGCCTTTATAGAAGTTGTAGATAAAGACATGAAGCTAAAGATATGGCTTAAAAGAAATAATTGAGATTTCCTAATTTTGGACTATATCACACATATGAAAGTTAAATATTCAAGGATACATATTAGACAGTCATCTAAGAATAAATTTATTCTTCAATAAATACATAATGTTAGTCTTACCTCAACCAAACGTCACCTGTCTTATAGTCTTATAACTGATCCTTGTTTTTCTGGACACTGGAAGATCTTAATTAGCATGTAAAAGACACTATATGCCTTTTTGGGTGAGTATAGAGGAGAAACATTAAAAAATAGCATTTCTCTATAAAGAGAATGCCATATGAGGAAAATATCTCATAAAAATAAAGAACTAAAATTTTTTTAAGAAATGAAGCTAATGATGCCTAATTTGAATTTTCTTGGATATCTTCATAAATCAGGGAGAAAGGGAGACTAAATTTTCATGTTTGTGCATCCTTTAAGTATTACTGCAGTGAAAGACTGTCATAAGAAATTAACAGAACCAAATTCCAAGAAATGACCATATACATGTTTGGCTAAAAAAAATGCATTAAGTATTTTTATTGATTTTTTCCAATTAATTTTATTGGGATTATAATGGTTAATAAGATCATGTAATTTTGGGTGTACATTATGTTTATCAATTCCTGAATGCACTTCATCTTGCTGACCCCTAGTAGTCTAATTTTTATCCATCACCATACATATATGCCCCTTTGTCCCTTTAGCCCACTCCCCAACCCCCTTCCCCTCTGGTAACCACTAATCTGTTGTCTTTATCCATGTATTTGTTATCTTCCATATATGAGTGAAATCATGCAGTATTTGTCTTTCTCTGTCTGGCTTATTTCACTGAACATCATACCCTCAAGGTCCATCCATGTTGTGGCTAATAGGACGATTTTGTCTTTTTTGTGGCTGTGTAGTATTCCATTGTATATATATACCACATCTTCTTTATCCATTCATCTGTAGATAGGCACTTGAGTTGCTTCCACATCTTGGCTATCATGAATAATGCTGAAATGAACATAGGGATGCATAAATCTCTTTGGATCATTGATTTCAAGCTATTTGGATAGATATCCGGTAGTGGGAGAGCTGGATTGTATGGTATTTCTATTTTTAACTTTTTGAGAAATCTGCATACTGTTCTCCATAGTGTCTGCACCAGTTTGCATTCCCACCAGCGGTGTGTGAGTGTTCCTTTGCTCCATATCCTCTCCAACATTTGTTATTTTTCATCTTGGTAATTATAGCCATTCTGACTCATGTGACGTGGTATCTCATTAAAGTTTTAATTTGCATTTCCCTAATAATTAGTGATGTTGAGAATTATTTTATGTGTCTGTTGGCCATCTGTATATCTTCCTTTGAAGAGTGTCTGTTCATATCCTCCTGAATTTTTTATTGAGTTGTTTGTTTTTTGCTGTTGTTGTTCAGTTGTATGAGTTCTTTATATTTTGGAGATCAACCCTTTTTCTGATAATTGATTTGCAAATATTTTATCCTAGTTGATGTGTTGTCTTTGCATGGTTTACTTTGCCTTGCAGAGGCTTTTTTTGTTGAAGACTTCATTCACCCCCAAACATATTTAATAAAGGTTTTTTTATACTCACACTTCCTGTCATTTAGATTCTAAAAAATAGAAGAAATAAAAACACAATTTATTAGCCAATGGGAATTCGATTTATAAATTTTAATAATTCCTGAGTAAGTGCTTCAAGAAAACCATGATGGAAAGTGTACCCTGAAAAGAAGCCCAATAGAATGGCCCATTCCAAAGCTGAACCATTTTCTTGCATGGACCTAAGGCATACCTCCTTGTAGAGCTATTGTTTGGAGCTGGCTTGATCTGACTTTCTTACTCAATTTTAGCCAGAGAAGCTAAATGAAAAAGAGAAGCAGTAAATGAGTATACTCATGCAGGCAAAAGTGCAAGTACATCAAATACATAGGGCAATGGATTTTAACAACGGGTTCACCTACTTCCAAATATGACCCCACATCATCCTGCTCAATGGAGAGCCTGAGTCTAGGGTTCACTACAAGAATGTAATCTTATAATTAGTATAAAGTAGATTCTCATATTTGATAGATGAAAATGGCTCAACACAACTACCCTCTTTCATGTGGAAGAAGAAAACTCTCCATTCAGAGCATAAATTGTGGAAGTGTAGGTCTGGAGAGAAACAAAAGTCACATCAGTTAAGGTGCACCTAATGATGTCTTTAGGGGAAAAACAAGTTGCTAAATTTTCTTAAGAGAAGTTCATTAAACATGGATATTAATGAAAGCATACTTAAATTATAACTTTCAGATTGGATATTAAAATTTCTTAATTTGATAAAATATAATTTTTATTTAAAAAAATTAGAAACGCAACATATGAAAAATCATAGAACATAGTTAAAGCAGTATTTAGAAGAAAATTTATAGAATTAAATATTTTTATTATAAATCACAAAGGGTTTTTAATCAATATTGAAAGCTTTCATTTTAAGAAGTGGGCAAAGAAGATGATATTAACTCCAAGGCCAGCAAGAGCAAGGAGGTACTAAAGATAAGTGCTGACATTGGAATTGATAGAGTAAACCACTTAAACCAAAAGAAGTTTCTTTGAAAAGATTAGAAAACCGTTAGGCTGATAGGCACACCATTCAAGAGAAAACAAGAAGTCACACATTGTTAGGAAAGAAAATAGAGAACATCGCTAGAGACATTTATGAAATTAATATTTTATATCAATACAACTTAAGGACAATAATGGAATTCTACTTACAATTTTAGGCCAATAAATTTGATAACTTAGAGCTAATGGAAAATGTTTAACAAGTAAGATTTGCCCATGAATAAAAATTTGCTTTAACATTAAAAATAAATCAATGCAATTCACTATATTATCATTCTCGAAAAGAAAAAAGAATCTCAATGGATACAGAAAAAAATTATTGGACACAATCCAACATTTATTTATAACAAAATATCTCAGCAAATTAGGAATAGAACTTCCTGAACTTGATAAATAGCATATAACAAAAACCCTACAGTTAACATAATACTTAATGGTAAAAGAATGAATACTTTCCTCCATTGTAGGAAGCAAGGGAATAATCCGTGCCCTCACCACTTACATTCTGCATTGTACTGGTGGTTCTAGCAGTGCAACAAGGCAAAAAGAAAAAAAAAAAGAAAAACAGCAAGAGAAAAACAGAATAAAGTTTGGACATGAGAAAAAATAGTACCTTCATTCAAAATTTTAAATGTAAAAATTACCATTTGCAATAGCATCAAAACATGAAATATACAGGGGTAAATCTAATGGAATATGTACAAGAACTGTATGCTTTCAACAAAATATTGATGTGAGAAACTGAAGAACCATATAAATGGAGAGATGTACAGTGGCCATGGCCTGGAAGACCCATTACTGTTAAGACATCAGTTGTCTCCAAAATGATCTATGGATACAAAGCTATACCAATCAACTCCCTGTAGCCCTTTTGTAGAAATTTACAGTCTGAAATGAAATAGTTAAAATAAAAGGCAAAAAATAGCCAAAATCTTGGAAAATATTTTGCATGACGCAGTACCTGATTTCAACATGTACAAAAAAGCTATGGTAATCAAGAGCAGCATAGTGTTCAGAAATTGATCCACACATATAGGGCCAATTAATCTTTCAAAATATCAAAGTAAATTTACAGAAAAAAGGATCATCTTTTGAAAAAGAAATTGATAGTGGATCAATTGGACATCAATTTGCTAAAAAAGAAAAAAAACAGGAAAAAGAAAGGAAAAAGGTGAGAGACAGTGAGGGATGGAGAAAGAAAGAATGGAAGGAAGGAAGGGAAGAGACACAAAGGAAGGAAGCAAGTAAAGAACCATAACTCATATAAAATCATATTCCAAAATCAAGGGAAAAGGGATAAGCCTGAATATAAAACTTAATAAAAATTCTTGAATAAGACATAGGAGAAAATCTTTTGACCATGGGCTAGAAATATTTTTCTCAGATATTACACAAAAAGCAGAAATGCATAAGTAAAAGTTAATCAACTGGATTTAATCAAAATTATAATCTGTTTTTAAAAATATACCTTAAAATAGAAGAGCCAAGCCACAGATTAGAAAAAATATTGTCAAAGTGCACATCCATTAAAGGACCTACAGCCAGAATATATAAGAAATTTTTATAACTCAATAATAATAAAACAAATAACAAAATAAAATAAGAAAGAGGTTTTCACAGATATTTCACCAAAGAAGAAATAAAAATAGCAAATAAGCAAATGGAAAAATATTCAAAATGATTAGCCATTATGGAAATTCAAATTAAAATCAAAGTGAGAAATACATTCCTAACTGTTAGAATAGCTAAAACTTTAAAAAATAAAAGACAAAAAAGAAAATGTCAACTGCTGGTGATGATTTAAAGCAACTGGAACTCTCAAACATTGCTGATGTCAATACAAAACAACACAATTTTGGTAAAGTTTGTCAGTCTCTTAAATAGCTTATACTTACCATGGGTTCCAACAATTTTACTCCTTTGTAACTAAGATTAATAAATCATAAGTCCATGCAAAGAGGAGATTTAGACATAATTGTTCTGAATTGGAAACATACCCAATGGCCATCAGCTGATGATATATCTATAGAATATACTTGTACTTAGTTATAGGAGGGAAAAAAATCTGATACTGTAAAAGCAGCAAAATGGCTTATTCTCAAATGTACAATGAGGGAAAGACGCCAGACTCAAAAGGCTACACACTGTTGTTAGTTCACAAACTGGTCCCACAAGTAGTGCAAGAAGAGACTGAAGAAAGAGCCAGAGCACTCCAGATGGGTAAGTGGCAGCCTTATTAAGCAAGGGAACTTATATAAGAGTCTTGTCTTGAGTGACTGCAAGATGAGTAGATCTCCCCACCTGCTTGCCAAATCTTAAAAGTACAAATAGAGGACTTAATGGGGTTCAGTCTTGTATTCAGTCCAGATATTCTCAACAACACTTACTCTTTCAAGGTTGCATCCTTGAAATGGCTACTAGCACAGAACTACTAGGTGGAATCTACATCTCAATGACAAGGGTGGGGGTGAGGAGTGTTTGATTCCTGGGGCCCATTACATGGGTCAATTGGCAGTCACGTCCTCTGATGACCTCCTCCAACAATTATGTGATTCCACTTAGATCACATTCTGGAAACGCCAAAAAGAATCATACCAATGGTTTCCCAGTGGCTATCAGAGGCTAGGGGAAGGATAGAATTATCTATAAAGGGTCATAATGGAATTTATCAGGCTGGACAAAATATTCTGCCTTGATTTTAGTTTTAGTTAGAAGATTGTGCTTGTCAAAATCCACCAAACCACACACCTAAAAATGATGATAATTTACTTCAGGAAAACTATGGCACAGTAAACCTGACTTTAAAAAACTGACAATTTCTAACATATTGTTTTATCATTTTTAACCATTTTTTAAATTGAATTTTTTTATTTATTTTTCTTTCTGCTTATTCCTGAATGAAACTTCTTTCAAGATTTTCAATTTTAATCTTTTGTTCAATAAATTCAGTCTTCTTTTTGATACATGTTTTCTTTAGGGTTTAAGGATCTTCTATCTTCATAAATTCTCTCCTTCCCTTCATTCCGTGATAACTCACCATACTGATTCTCCTCCTGTCTCTCTTCATTCACATTTCTGTTTGCTCAATTACAAACTCTTTTTAAGTACTTCCACTTCTCAAATTGTTGATTAACTTTCACACATTAGCAAATACATATTATATATTTGATAGATGTAAATCAGGGGTAGTTTTTAATGGGATGATGCAATCTTTACAAACCAAAATTTTAATGATATCTTGTATGATGTTACAGATCTTCCTTTAGATGCAGAATTACTCTACCTGTTCTGATGATTGGAAGATTGGATTTACTGGAAGATACACACACACACATAAGACACATATATATGTGTGCATATATGTATTTATGCACATGCACATGTTTGCATATACTTATAATCTTCTAAGTGACTAAAATAAAATGGAACTGGACAGAACAATTAGGTAACTTAAGTATTCTTTCTGCTGAAGATTGTTCTTAAGTCAATTCTTCTACTTCCTAACTATTTATCCATGGGAAAGTCATTTCATAGTGCAGGGGAGGAAGATATTTCCTCTACCCTCTCTGGGTTCTTCTGGCCAGAGA
Source organism: Equus asinus (assembly GCF_041296235.1). NCBI lineage: Eukaryota > Metazoa > Chordata > Mammalia > Perissodactyla > Equidae > Equus > Equus asinus. Next base: position 19,325,459 of record NC_091806.1, read on the forward strand.
ACAAATTAAATTCACATGAGACAGAATAGCAAGAGAAAATTAAACAAAGCTTTATCTAAAATCTGAGGACCATGGCCCGGGGCCTTTCTTCCCAAAGGAAGAAATGGCACCAAAGAAGTGGGGTGCACAGAGTGGTTATATACCCCCAAACAGGATGTTTCACATAGGATTGAAATGTCCCTTTTACAATAGTCATGAGACTGCTCTGTCGGCACAGCAATTGATGGGGACAGCAGATAGTTCTGCTGTCTCGGTGAACACAGCAGGGTAGCAGGTCTGTTGTCTTGAGCTGGGTGGTCAAAGGTAAGTGCAGCCATCAGTTTCTAGCTTAAGGAAAAATGCTTATCCTTAAGGAAATGCCAATGTGGGGGGGAAGTTGCACCTTTATCTTAAGGTCATTTGTTCTTGACATAGTAAATGTTTTAAAGCAGATACACAATGCATGCTCAATGGCCACAGTCAGGTCCTTTTGGAAAAAAAAAGTCAGGCTGAATTAGGTTTACACCAAATGGCTTCCTCATGTACTCCAATATATCCTATTTCTTGCCATTTCTATTTGTCAATGTATACATGGGAGAGGCTCAGGCAAGCTGAGAAACTCACCAAAATGGCTGTAACCACCAGCTTAAATATCATATCCAGCTAAAGACAAAGGAGGGTGTTGGGGGTGGGGGACTCAGTTACAGGAGATTACCAGACAAGCGCAATAAACAAATGCAGATCTAAGTCCTTGCCTTCCCCATTGATTAAGATTTTCTAGAGATGAGGTCATCTCCCCTTCTTCCTGGTACAGAGAGGGAGACATCTTTACAGATAGAGATTTCCTTTAAATGTAAATGTCTCTTACAAAGGGTAAGTAAATTCTACTTTTCAATTGCTTTCCTGTCTGCAAAGTAACCAGCCCCAAATAATCATCATGCCAAACAGACATATCTTGGGGTGGCCAATTCCAGGCCCCCACAATAGCTTGAAGTCTTTCTTTCCTCATCTGCAAAATGTGTAAAATAATGTCAACCTCAAAGACTGATGTAAGGATTAATTAAGAACTTAAATGGAAAATTGTAATATAGTACTCAATGCATTATGAGTTTTCTATGCAAAAACACCCCGTGCATATGGACACCCAATGTACTTTATTTCACCTCGTTTTGCTTGCATAATTGATCTGGAAAATCTATAGTTTCACTCTCTTCCAGGCTCAGAATCATAGACAATAATTGCAAAGAGCCAATAAAATTCTTAAATCATAAAAGGGAACAAAGGATCTTAGGTTTTCTTATCCATTGCCCCATTTCTCCCAGGAAAATATTTATTTAAACATTGTGCAATGATTTAGTTAATTTCTCGCTCTCATTGATCATTCAATAACAGAGTTGAGTTGAAGCTTAAATTTACCCTGACATACACATACACACACAAACAGGCAAAGAGAAGAATGATAATTTGGTAGTGGGCTGTGTACCCTTTTGGAATAAGCTAAAGATAGAAAGGGAGGCAATGAAAATGGCCAATAATTATTATTATGTTTTTATGCTGGCAAAAGACTTTAAAGTAACATAGAGATCAGGAAGCACTTTATGATGCAAGCCCCACATAACGTTTGATTTCATATGTTCACATGTGATCATATTTTATTCTTTTGAGACTGGAGTTTCTACCTTTAGAGAATTGACTTCACAATTAAAAGCTATAATCTACTCCCCATGGTTGCTCAATCTTCTTCAAGGAAAACAAAATAAAAGTGCAGCAACATGTATTTACTCAGAAGATGTCTCAAATCTTTACAAATAGGTAATTCAAATTTTTACTGAATTTCATTTCATTTAAAAAATAACTATTTTCTTATTTTTATTTTTAAGCTCTCACTGAGAACTCTAATAAAAAAGAAAATAGACTACACAAGTAAGACGCTGGGAAGGAAGACATAAGGATCTGGTGCTTTTTTCACTGCAGTGGACAGGTACTTCTCTGCTACCACATGACATTAACTTGATAGCATACCTTGTAATGAGAACAATTTTTTGGTTCATTTTTATAACACTACAAAATCATTCTTAAAGGGCCAGCCCCATGGCCCAGTGGTTAAATTCATGTGCTCCACTTCAGCAGCCCACGGTTTCACTGGTTGGGATCCTGGACATGGACATGGTACTGCTCATCAGGCCACGCTGAGGCTGCATCCAATATAGCACAACCAGAGAGACTCACAACTAGAATATACAACTATGTATTGTGGGGCTTTGGGGAGAATAAGAAGAGAAAAAAAAGAAAAAAGAAGATTGGCAAAAGTTGTTAGCTCAGGTGCCACTCTTAAAAAAATAAATCACTCTTAAGAATATGATGGATGTCAAAATATTGGTTATTTGAAACGGTCACTGGTTTTGCTGCTCGGGGTACACAAGAGTGATTTCGGGGAAGCAATACATGAATTTTGGAGTTGAAGAATATACAGAGTGGTCTTGAGAAGAAAAAAATACAATTGAGTTAAACTCACATACTTGTTAAGAGAATGGGAGAGACTTTGGCAAAGATATTTCTATCCTTTGCATTTTGCATGCGGGATGGTAGAGAAAGAATACAACAACATATGTTGCATTTGCAGGACCTGAAGTGAAATATTTGGACTTAGAGCAGTGATTTGAGAGATCTGCTACCTTGATTCAATACAGACAATTGCTTTTTAAATTCAAATGCTTATCCATTTGTCACCTAATCTTCCTCTTACTTTAGTCGTTCTATTTAGTATGGTGTATTATCCTAGGCTGTTTTGTTTTCGATGTGTAAATAGCCTCATTAACATCTCTACTATTTCCTGTAAGCTTTGGAGAGGGAAATATTTACACACAGTGCAAGATTAAGCAGACTAAATCTGTAATAAATGATGAGAAAAAACTATACTTCACTGACTGAGTTCATCCTTTTGGGATTAGCAGACACGCTGGAGCTACAGGTCAGCCTCTTTTTGGTCTTTTTTGTGATTTACACGCTTACAGTTTTGGGGAATGATGGGATGATCCTCTTAATCAGGATTGACTCCCGACTTCACACACCCATGTATTTCTTCCTCTCTGGTCTGTCTTTTGTGGATGTTTGTTATTCATCCACCATCACGCCAAAGATGCTGGTAGATTTATTATCAGAGAAGAAAACCATTTCCTTCACTGGCTGCTTCCTGCAGATGTACTTCTTCATCGCCTTGGCCACAACTGAATGCATCCTCTTTGGGTTAATGGCCTATGACTGTTACGTGGCCATATGCAACCCTCTACTTTACTCCTCGATCATGTCCAGGACAGTCTGCCTTAAAATGGCAGCAGGGGCTTTTACAGCAGGATTGTTGAACTCCATGGTTAACACGAGTTATGTAAGCAGCTTGCCATTCTGCAGTTCCAATGTCATTCACCACTTCTTCTGTGACAGCCCTCCACTTTTTAAGCTCTCATGTTCTGACACACAGCTGAATGAAAGTATCTTTTCCACTTTTGCTGGTGTGAATATGATTGGAGCTCTGCTAGTCATCCTATCCTCCTACTCCTACATTCTCTTCTCCATCTTTCGTATGCATTCAGGGGAAGGGAGACACAAAGCATTCTCCACATGTGCCTCTCATCTGACAGCTATAATGCTGTTCTATTCCACCTCCATTTACACTTATCTGAGACCCAGTTCCAGCTACCTCCTGAATCAGGACAAAGTGGTTTCAGTGTTCTACACAGTAGTGATCCCCATGTTGAATCCTATGATCTATAGCCTCAGGAATAAGGAAGTAAAGAAGGCTATACAGAATATAATTACCAAGAAAAGAATCCCCTCATTTCTGTGATAGCTTGGTTAATTTTCCAAAATAAATAGAGTATTTGATGAACTGTCAAAGGCTGGTTCAAGCCTCCAGTTTTTCATTAGAACATTTTGTTCTTTTCTCAGTAATCATGTCCTGTAATACTGAAGCATGTATCCAATTAGGTATAAGGTAGATTACCAAACTTAAATAATACCATGGAACTTTCATCTAATTCTTCTGTATCTTTAGTGAGTTCTCAAAAAATTGTAATGAAATCTTAGGGAACAAATGGGGTTCGTTGTTTAGACACAAATGTCACAATATCACATGAAACTAGGCGTGTAGAATAGTTGCAATTGTCTATTTATTTTTTCTTATGCATTCTTTTCCACTATTTATGATTTTAAGACATTATATATCATATATGTCAAAAATGCTTTAAATTTAAAATAGACTTCCATTTTAACTTATTTAATTATCTCCTAGGGAGATACTTAAAGCAAATTTGAGGACTATAGATTTCATTGCAACTTAAACTCCCTATCTTTTATTTCCCTTATCCCTCACATGCATATATATTCCTTAGTAAGTGCAAGTTTGTGCAAAAGTGTGAATTCAAGAAAACTGCTATCAGATTAGAATGCATCAGTTACAGAAGCTCTCCTTCTATTCCCTTCACTTCTCCTCAAAAATTTCTAATTCTTCTCTCACTTTCACTCTTCCAGACTGACACATGCACCCAAAGCAGCATGCACACACATTCAGTTGCTGCAATGAGTTCAACCAGTACATCGTTTCAAAAGATGTAGATTAATGTTCAATGGATTAATACAAAACATGTTATTTACAATAGGCTCATGGATTTCCTGACCATAGAAATCTTCTATCAATTGACAATAAAATCAATTAAAATTAATCTTAACATTAAGGCTAAGCATCATTAATATGGAGGTAGACAGGGAGGTGGCTTAGTAGAGCTCTGGAGGAAACTGAGCGGGCCAGGGCTTGACAAGGAGACAGCCACACTTAGAGTTTTTGAAGGGTAATTCCACATGTCCCTTCCCTTACCCTTGCTGCTGAAGTTGCACCTGATAGAGCTGTGATGTTCAAATCACCTGAGATGTGGTATAGCTGACCTTATTGCCTGTCACAAAGAGGTCATGCAGATTCATCATCCAATGTTCTTAACAGTCCATGTAGGTGACCTTTGTCAGATGAATGTTCCTGAAAACATTGGTGTTGTATGTGCACCTGTGGGCCATATTCTCACCCCACAGCAGTTACCTGGCCCTGGAGGCTCTGCATCAAAATGATGAGGCTGTTCTCAGAGATGGTTTGCTCTTTCACTGAGTGGCTCACATACGTTCTTCTGCACCAGCTGGCTACTGCTCAGCAGGTTTCTTTCTGCTTTCAGTGTCCTATGTATTTAATGGAATCATATATAAGACCAGGACCTTTCACAGGTAAATACTAATATTATATTCTTTCAATTAACTAATTTAATTTCCAGTAAAACTTAGGAATACAAGCAATATTTAAGAGATGAATTCCATTTATTCTGAGATTTGGGTTTTAGATATATCATATTTTGAGCCATATTCTCTGCTCTCTAATTCAGCTTGCCTAACATTTAATTAGTTTTATTTACAAAGTCTACAAATATTTCTAAATTTTGGAGCTATTATCACAAATTATGTTGCTTAATTTTTAATGTATTAAACATATGCTTCTTATGTACATTTTGATTATTTCTTGAACCCATCGTTAATGTAAAAGTATTTTTATCATATTTTCTTGCTTTTATTGTCTAATGAATTTATGTGAAAAATGTTCCAAATATTTTTTATTTTCTTTAACTCAAATGCAATTTAAATTGCAAAAGTATTGAGACTTCTAATTATTATATTAAGTGTGATTTTTATCATTTACTTCTTTCTTTAGAATCTGACAATAATTATTAAACTCTCCTCTATGAATGTAACATTCTTTTTGCCTCTGCTATACTGTCTATATTGCTTTCTGTTTTCCTAATTTTCCCAGGCCTTTATTTCGCTTGAATGTTTACTGTCATCATATTCCCCAAATGTAAACATATCAAGGGATATTTTGCCTTATTCAATGGTTTTTGATAATTTATTTCTTAAAATTAACGAAGGAAGTGTGAAATGTATGCCTTTAGGCTGTTCTTTGGTCAATGTTTTCATTAGTGATTCCATAAGGCCAAATAGAGAATAGCTCAAAAAACCTGTGAGCATCACAAAATTGGAAAATAAGCAAACAAGTTGGAAGGAGTGAAAGAATCAATATTCAAGGATCACAGGGATTTATATAAACAACAAAAAAGAAAAAGATGATGTTATTAATGGATGGAGTCCTGCATTTAGGCAGAAAAAAATGCATACAGATAATTTGACATTAATATATAAAAATAATTTTGGGTTTAATTTGTTAATTTAAACTAATATCGACAATGCAATTTTCATGAATCTATTAAAAACAGGAATTCATACATTTTGTAAACAATAGTTAGATAAAGGCTAGTGCTGAAATTAAGTGATAACCTCATTTAACCCATTACCTGGTCAAATAAAATCGAAGATAGTGTGTTATTTCAAGGTCAGCACATTTCAAAGGACAGAGATAAGCAATATTATGCCAAGAATGTAATACCCAAATGGTTGGGTGTATGGGGGAAAAAAATCAAATAAAAAGTAGTTAAATTGCTGTGAAAATATGTAATCTGTCTAAGAGGAATGTATGAAGAAGTTTATTGAAAATATATAGCTTTAGTAAAATGTAGATTTATTGAAACAATTTTGAAACAAATAACTTTATTAAGAATATATAAAATGCATGTCAAATAGAATGTGTGGCATCAGAATGTAGAAATATGATTATTTGTTGCTAAACTTAGATACAATTTACTGCTTTGATTCAGAAAGTGATGTTCTATTTTTAAGACTCTCTTTAAATTTTGTGATTATAATCCCACTGTGAAAATGTTGTATATATCCATGTACCATTCCTACATGTCAGAAGAGTCTTTATGGTATTTCAGCCACTTAACAAAAAAAAATTACCCCCAGATTTGTTACTAAAGAAGGAGATGATGAACATTGACCAGTGAATTTCAAGGTTTTGCAAACAGGAGATCAGCTAGATGAAGATCTATGTCAAAAAATCTGAGTTTCTGAATTGGACTCCAAACCCTCAACCTCCTGAAATTGTATGATCATTTTACCCTTGTGTTGTATAACAAATAAAATTAAGAAAATATAATTTATTAGCTCAGTTTGTTTTGAGGGTATATCAGATTCATTAATATACTAGTAAGAGAAGCAGAAAGATAAAGAAAAGTTACAGACTTGTACAGGAAATGTAAATAGGTTTATTTAACTGAAAGACTGAATAAGCAGCATGCAAAGGTGAAATAAAAGTTGAGGTTTCGTTTTACAAATCGTAAAATTATCATGCCTAAATCTTGTGTTACACAAGAAGACTGCATCAGAATCATCTCAAGTGCTCGGTTTGGTGAGAGCTAGTGAAAAGAAACAAACAATGCACATAAAGAGAAAATAATAAAGATTATATATATATGGTTATAATGACATAGCTTTATCCTCCAATGGTAATGCCCAATAAAGACAATTAACACGGGCTCATAAAATAATGTAAACAGAGATCAGAAGCAAAGTGAGAAGTAACAGGTTCTATTTTTAAATAAGCCATTGCCAGTAATTTTCTTTTTCAAAATGTAAACAAAATTGTAAAATGCACTATATTCCCTTTAAATAATTTTGATTTTTACCTTTAAAACTGCAGACATATTACATTTTTCCCTGAGAACAAGGCTGTGTAACTTCATATGAGACTTATATGAAGTAGCTATTTACTATTATCTGTTCACGTGAACATAACATATTTGATGTGAAAAAACAATGGGATTTTAAAGACACTGACATTCTACTGACACCCTTAATACTAAAGTTTGAGTCACTGAGAGAAGATTCTGTCCAAGAGGTTGTTTCCAGTATCCATCTCACTAACATCTTCTGATCTATCTTATCCTCAGTTTCACTTTCTCTTTTTGAGAGTATAGGCTGTGATTCCACTGTCTTCATCTTCTTCGTCAATGACAGCATTGTCCATTTCAAGGATCTTTCTATCATGACTCAGTTCACTCCTTGCCTGGATTCAAATTGATTTCTGTTGTTGCATTGATTGATTTGTAAACAAAGTAATGAAAAAAATACCAGTACCAGCAACAATACATTTGCACAATGCTACATATTTTGAGAGCCCTGATTTGCTAAAACATTTTAAAAGAAACTGTGCATTAATTAGCATCCAACTACATTGAGCTCAATCACACACTAAACAAAATAAACACCATTATAGCTAAGTAATCTCTATTAAGAAGAGCAAAGTTGGAGACATCATACTTCCTGATTTCAGACTACATTGCAATCCTATAGTAAGCAAAATGGTTTAGTATTAGTATGCAAAATGACAGGTATACAAGGAACAGAATAAAGAGCCCGGAATTAAACCCACTCATATATGGTTAGCCTGTTTTCAACAAAGGCACCAAGAATACATGATGAAGAAAATCTCTTCAATAAATGGTGTTCGAAAAACTATATATGCACATGCAAAAGAATGAAATTGGACCCCTATCTTACATCATTACCAAAAATCAACTCAAATTAAAAACGAGCAGCTTGACAACAATGGTAACTGAAAACCAGCAGCCTGGAGACACTGGATTGTGTGGCCTGGGTTTGGAGCTCCTAAGGATGTCCCATCCTCACAGCAACTATTAATACATTCTATAAAACATAAGACAATTATAGGCTTTTATATTAGGTCACAATCCAACAAAAATACATTAATAGCAATGAACAATCCCACCTGCTTGGATATTACAAATTTATCAGAATAACATGCCCAAAAGGAAAGTATAAATTGAGTACACAGGATAATGTAACATAAAAAAGAACACAACAAACTGAAAGTGATGTAGTTGCTGCAAAAGTCATTAAAGAAGTTTATGTGCTGTTAATTTTTACCAACAAATAGTTAAACTACATATAATTTTGCCTAAATATTTAAACAGTATGAACACAAAACCATGTGAAAAGCAGCATAAATGAATTATAAAGAAAAAAACAGAAATGGATGGGATTTTTTAAGATTATAGACTTTTTATTACTCCATACACTTAAAGTTTGTTGATGGACATTGATTCTGTTGGAGACTTTTAAATGTTTCAAGAAGAGTTGATGCACCAGATAAACAGTACAAGAAGGGATTAGGCAAGCAGACTAAATCGTATATGCTCAAGTCTTATCCAGCTCACATTTTCTGCTCCAGCCTCCTCATACCACTTCCATGTTACTACTCTGTGGTTATGTTCTCAATGAAAATGTCATTGTTCATTGGTGCCACCTCACTGTGCAGAAGAGAGTAGGATGACCCTGACACTTCAGGGTTCAGAGGATGAGTTTCACAAATTATTTCATAAATACAGTTAATGTCAGCATCTAATTGTATGCCCATTTTCACTGAGGCTAGGGATGGGAGAGACATGTGATAGCTAGATTTCTAACCTCAAACTGCAAAAATAGAAAACAAATGCACCTAATCAAGATAGTGGGGTAGATTGCATAAGTAATAGGTTGCCTCACACACACCGAAGCTGCTAGATCCTGAATTCAGTATCTGTGTCCAGGGAATAAGTTGAAATGAGAACTCATATTCCTTATATCATTTCTGCTACCGTATGAACATCTGCTTAATTCTCCTCTATGTCCCTGATGAGTTCTACCTTTCCTTCAATCAATATGAAGGGAGATATTCCCGACAATTCTCAAGTTTAAAAAATTGTAATTACAAACAGAAGAATGATTTTCATTTGGTTCTTATTCAAACATTTGGCGGAAATGGTTCTAGTTTAACCATTTGGTAGAACATTCATTGTTGAACCAATTAACTGTGGCCAGGTATATGCACTCATGTAGTATATAATGACCATGTGAAATGTAAGGGATAAGAGCGAAGAAAGTTCTTAGACAATTCATGGGGGGGGGTTAGAAAACTATGTATCTGTACTAATTAGGTTAAACTAAGATGAAAACTAGGAAACTTCTATGATTCTTAGACCTTGGGCCTTAAAGAAGGATAATCTAGGACAGGATGCCAGGTTTAGTGTGAGGCTCAACTCTACACAATTATTCAGGAAGGAGTGACTCACATTTTACTCTGGCGACTTCCATGGTTGCTGTGGTCATTCCCTGGCCAGCCAGCCAAAGAAGAGTGAAATGGAATTCCATAAGATGTCCTCTTGAGCAAGTAAGTCTGCGCACATTGTTTCCTTTCCTATTTCATTTCAAAGAACTAAGTCACATGGTCATGCAAGCTGCAAGAGAGACTGGAAACACATCCCAGCTACTATAGGGAAAATAAAGAGAAATGAAGGAGAATTGAACTTGGTAGATGCATATCAGTGTCTAGCTTTGGACACAGTACAAACATGAGGACCAAATAGAGCCAGCAGAGAGAATTACGGGGGAAAATGGCATGATTAAATTTACTTTGTAGACAAATATTATCCTTAAATTAAGAAACAGAAGATTGATGAAAGTGAAATAATCCTCAAATAATGAATAGTTTTTAAAAGATATTTCAGTTTGAAAAGATTACAAGGATAAGAAGTAAGGAAGTCCCCATGAAAATAGAGAGAAATGAGTGGAATTAATTGATATTTAGAAGATAGAATCAGTATAATTTGATGACTGACTAGCAAATGTGGATAAAAGAGATGAAGAATGATAGTTATGTCATATTTTCTAATACAGCTGATTTTATGTGTGGTAAAATTGAAAATGAAAACAGAAGAAAGTGTTTGGGCATAACCTCTATGCAAATCCTGTGACCACTTCTCACAATATATATATTACTTCAATCCTGATCCTGGTCACTATCATCTCCCACATAGATGACTGCAATCACCTCCTAACCGTTTTCCCTGTGAAACTCTTCTTCACACTTAAGTATATTGTTTTTTTATTTCTTACCGCCTTTCTGACATTTTACTCACTGCTAACAATCGAAGAGATCACAATATATGATTAGTGATGTCGGAAGACTAAATCATATAGGTGTAAATTATTCAGTCCCTAAAAAGCTTCAGAATATTCTATGTAGATGGCTCCATACTTGGAAATACCCTGGAATCAACGAGTTTATCAAAGGAAAGTCAAATTATGGAGTAAAACTTAAAACATACTATAATATGGGTCAAAACAGAAGTTATATCAGAGGGATAAGAGTTATATTGGAGCATTAAATTAGAAATATTTAATTTCAACTGCAGGAATAATGGGCCACTTTTCCCAGGATGTGATATACAACCTCAGTCTAAAAGATGAACAGGAGTTTCACAGTCAGATATTGTGATGAATCTACAAGGTACAAACTTTTCTGTACCTCCTGAAGTGTATTAGATATCAACTCGTATAGTTAGATACTTATTGGATACTTCAATAAACAGAGAAAAGCTGAATGTATGAATTATTTTACATAGCTTACCAAAGATTCATAGCAATAATAAAAATTCACTCTATCTTCTCTCTCCTATTAGTTTTAAGCCCTTATAATCTTATTTTCCCATCTTCACCTTCTCAATATAGAAAACTTTGAGACTCAGTGTGCTATATCCTCTTGTCCAAATTGTAGCTGAAAAAAAATTCTATCTGTGGCATGAGCAGATGACCTTAATACATAAAACTTCTAGATGATGTATGAAATCTAGATAATTTCCAAGTTACATTCTTTGAGGTTAAGAAGTGATGTTTTAATAATTTCAAATTTAGTAACCTCAGATTTCATACATATATATAGCCAACTATAAGACTGCTAATATCGTATACCACTTTTCTCAGTAGGAGAATTGCTCTGCTTTCCAAAGATGGACAGGATGGGGAGAGATGTAGGGAGGAGTGACCAGGAGGCTAATTTTTCATGTTCCATAGAGAGAGAAGTTTCAGTGCAGCACTAATCCAACCAGAGACAGCATTGGTTATTTTCTAAATTACCACCTGATCAACAGATTATTGAGTTTAAAAATGCAACATTTCATGGAGAGAAGATGCCCCGAGAATGTAGAAGGGTCTATTTCCTACTAAGTTGCACTGACTGATTTAAGTATGAGCTTAAAGGAAAAATAAGAATGGCTCAATTTGTTACTAAAATAAATCAAGCCAGAAATTTATATAAAACTATATTCTTTAGAATAAAGCAACACATTGGTTTCTCTATAACATAAAAATGTAAGCATTAATTATTTTCTCTGCTAATTTTACTGTAGTGTATTTTTAAAACTCAAAAATTGAAAGAAATCAAAGAAAACACTTTCTTCTATCAGATTCCTTTATGAGATAAATCTTCTCAGCTTGAAATATGCAGACTGTAAATATAAGTAATCAGTCCTTCATTTTTATAACAGTAAATGAGATATAAAATGGACATGAAATCACCTTGCTGTTGTGAAGTTTTATATTTTTAGTTTTATTGATATTAGTCCAAATATTAAATTCAATATAATATTTCCTATTGAAGGTTCTATGAAGCCCATTGAGTTTTGATTAAGAATATGGACTCTGGCATTCCACAGCTGAGTTTGTAGTTAGCAAGATTACACACTAGCTTCTTGACATTGGGCACATTCCTTAACCTCCCTAGGCCTTGGCTTTTTATGCAAAATGTGAATATCAACAGTTCTTACTTCATTCAGAATGCAACAAATGAGATAATACAGGTAAAGTCATTAACAGGGTGGTTAGTACATAGTAAGTTTCAAAAATATCAGCAATAACAAAATAGTTTCAAATAATCAGACATCTCTACTCTTCACAGCTAGGGTACTTTCTGCTAACAGGAAAAAATTGAAGAGGAAGAACTGATCTTCTATGTAAGAACTGCCAAAGTACCATTAATTGTTAATGGAAAGAGTAGATCAAGTTATGAAAAGAGAATAATCAAACAAAGTTATCTCTGGGGGTGCTTTCATATCTTAAATAGGATTTGAGTTAAACTTTTAAATTTAATTTTGCTTATATTTCTATAATAAAGTCTACTTCTATGTGCTCAAAATATAAGATACTGCACAAATCAGAGAAAAAAACTAAAAATAAAATCCCGCTAAATTACAGTGGTTTTTCATTAGGTACTGTGCTGGTTTGTTTCCACCCAGCATAGAATAGTTCACCAATATTTAACTCAATATTTCTGCCAAAACACTACATGTACATTGTCTCCTCTTTCTTCTAGATTGCGAAAAGACTACTTCAGTGCAGGATAAAAGATGAGCAAGGATCAAGAAGAAAGAAAAAATATGTAAGTTAAAATAATGATTAATAAAATAAATGATAATGATCATAATAACAATGCTTAATGGAACTTCAACTGCTTACTTCAAGTCAAATTGTTAATATAGATGATACAATTTACTCCTCAAAACAACTCCCTGAGCTACATATTGTTATTGCTGTGTATATTTTCAAATGAGTAAAATTAAACTCTGATAATTTAAATAAGGTTATGTTACCCAAATAAATCTAATTTCCATTTAAATCACTTAGTGTCAAGTTGTTTTTCAGTGAGTACTTAAATCTAGTTAAATTAAGCATGATTGCTGAGTCTAGTGGCAAATCATTCATGCAATTACCCATCTGGATATATTTATAAATCTTTCATATAAGTACTGGACTATCTATTGGAATACAAAACTGAATAAGGACATGAAAGCATTTTTTTCCTGGAATATGTTTTATTCTCTTTTCTTAAAAGTAATTCTGTAATACCTTGAGATCTGACAAAGTCTCAGCAGAACATATCACCTCCTTAAGAAATTGTCTGATGCTCCCATAACATCTTGCAATTCTTTCTACACTCTGCATATTGTAGGATAACACCTGACTTAACTGTCTGACTTCACCACTAGTCCATAAACTCTATAAGAACAGAAGCTCAGCTCAAATGCAACATAAGGATTATAGGTATTCCCATTTTCCCTCTCCATTCCCAATGCCATTAGCCTTTATTAGATTCTCATTGTTTTTAATCTATGATAATGAACTAAACTCTGAATTGCTCACTTTGCCTCTAAACACTCTACCTTATAATTCATCCACTAATTGAAGGCTCTGGACCCCTGCTTCAATTCTTAGTCTGTGTAGAACATCCTGTCTTTATTTTATAAAAATATTTCATTATAATATTATTGATATTGCTTATACAAGTTCATTCTTAGGAAACATGACTTAACTACAGATTCAGTGCAACCCCAATCAGAATCCCAATGACATTCTTCACAGGAATAGAGCAAAGAATCCAAAAATTTATATGGAACAACCAAAAAAACTCTAATAGCAAAAGCAATCCTGAGAGAGAGAAAAAAAAAACCCACAAAGCTGGAGGCATCACAATCCCTGACTTCAAAACATACTGCAAAGCTATAGTAGTCAAAACAGCATGGTACTGGCAAAAAAGTGGACACCCAGATCTCTGGAACAGAATTTAAAGCCCAGAAATAAAACCACACATCTATGGATAGCTAATCTTTAACAAAGGAGCTAAGACCATACGATAGAGAAAGGAAAGTCTCTTCAATAAATGGTGTTGGGAACACTGGACAGCCATATGAAAAAGAATGAAAGTAGACTATTATCTTTTGCTATACACAAAAATTAACTTAAAATGGATTAAAGACTTGAAGGTAAGATGTGAAACCATAAAACTCCTAGAAGAAAATATAGGCGGTACACACTTTGACACTGGTCTTTGAAATATCTTTTTGAATATTATATGTACTCAGGCAAGAGAAACAAAAGAAAAAACAAAAAAAAATGGGACCTTATCAAACTAAAGATCTTCTGCAAGGCAAAGGAAACCATGAACAAAATGAAAAGACAGCCATCAACCAGGAGAAAATATTTGCAAATCATATATCTGACAAGGTGTTAATCATTAATCATCACGGAAATGCAAATAAAAACTACAATAGGATGGAGACCAGCTCCGTGGCTGAGTGATTAAGTTTGCGTGCTCCGCTGTGGCAGCAAGGGGTTTCACTGGTTCAGATCCTGGGCACAGACATGGCACCACTCGTCAGGCCATGCTGAGGGTGCATCCCACATAGCACAAGCAGAAGGACCTACAACGAGAATATACAGCTGTGTCCTAGGGGGCTTTGAGGATAAGAAGAAGGGGTGTGGAAAGATTGGCAACAGTTGTTAGCTCAGGTGCCAATCTTTAAAAACAAAAAACTAGAATGGGATGTCACTTTAAACCTGTTAGAATGGCTATAATTACCAAGACAAAAAACAGCAAACATTGGAGAGGATGTGGAGCAAAGGGAACCCTCCCAAACTGCTGGTAGGAATGCAAACTGGTGCAGCCACTATGGAAAACAGTATGGAGATCTCGCAAAAAATTAAAAATAGAAATATCATATGACCAAGCTATCCCACTACTGGGTATTTATCCAAAGAACAGGAAATTAACAACCCAGAGAGGCTTACATACCTTTATGTTCATTGCAGTGTTATTTACAATTGCCAAGACAATGAAGCAACCCAAGTGTCCATCAACTGATGAATGGATAAAGAAGATGGAGTATATATATAAAATGGAATACTACTCAGCCATAAAAAAGATAAAATCATCCCATTTCCAACAACATGGATGGATGTTGAGGGTATTATGTTAGGTGAAATAACACAGAGAAAAACAAGCACCATATAATTTCATTCATATGTGAAAGATAAACAAACTCATGGACAATGAGAACAGATTAGGCGCTACCAGGGGGGAAGAGTGTTGGCAAGTTGGCATAAGGAGTAAAGGGACGCATATATATGATGACTGACAGATAATAACGTAGAACTGAAATTTCACAATGATATAAACTTTTATGACATTAATAAAAAACAGTCTATATTTTGTATTCTCAAAAAGAGAAATGATCCAGGTATGTGAGATAATAGAGATAAATGATAAAAATGAGATAACGTCTGAGAAAGCAGTTCTGTAATATTTAGCAGAAAATATATATATTTAGTAATGTCAGATTTCCTATACTTTTCCCACTTAGCTAAAGACTTCATAATGTTCCCTAGAATCTCAGGGCTACTCTCTGCCTTGGCTTCCTATATGTCTTCAGACATGCCTGATAGGGGATTTATGGTACTTTTAAGTGGGGATTACTAAAACAAGAAAATCATTTAAAAAAGGAGTGGAACGTAAAATGTCTTGTAATCTGGAAAATGTTTTTGCATTTGTGTCATTTCTAGCAAAGTTATAATAAAAATATAATCTACTCAATATCTACATAATAAATCAAGAAACCTATAACTAGAAACTAGAAATGGAATAGAGAATTTATTGTATTGAAAAAAGATCACTACAGTATGTTTTGAATTAAAATAGTGTAAAGAGTAAGGAATATATTTGGTGAAATATCTTTATGGAAAGATAATATAAACTCATTCTCTAAAATAAAAAATATGAAAACAGCAATGCAGGCCAAGTAAATAATATTTCCAGTAATGCTGAAGCACTAATACCAGAATAAGCCTCTCACCGTAAACAAAGATAAAAGAGGACAAATTTTATGAGAAAACTCTACTCAGGCATTATACATAAGACAAAAAGATTGTGATGCCTGAGAAAGAGATATTATTTTTCTATTGTTGTATAACAAATTACCAAAAACTTACAGCTTAAACACACACACACACACACACACACACACTTACAAACATTTATTATCTCACAGTTTCTGTGGGTCAATGGTAGTCTAGGCATTAATTAGCCTGATCCTATGCATAGAGTCACACAAGATTTCAATCAATGTGTTAGCCAGGGATGCAATCTTGTCTGAGGCTTGACTGGGGAAGGATTCAGTTTTACTGGCAGATTTCAAGTCCTTGCAGTTGTAAGACTCAGTATTTTATTTCTTGCTAGCAATTGTCTAGAGGGAAGCCTCAGCTCCTAGAGTTTCCTTTCTCATCCTCAGCTCATATGCCTCTCAATATAGGCAGCCGTCAATATGAAAGTTTGCTTCTTAAAACCAGCATGGACAATAGTGTCTCCTAGCAAGATGAGCATTATGATCTCATGTAATGAACTCAGGTGCACATAATTGCACACATCCTCTTATCCTTGCTATATGCTTAGATTATTAGCAAATCACAGAACTACCTATATCCAATTGCATGGCATTCCCCAAAGGTACAGCTATCAGGAGGAAGTGACCATGGGGGCTGCCTTAAGAGTCTCTCCACTACAGAAAGGAAATCTGCAATGTTAATGCTATGATCATTCTGGCTATATGCCTCGGGACAATTTTCTGATCAAAGTACAGATAAACTGGAACCAAAGAAGAGCATATATGTGCCACTGAGCTGAGGAGGCAGAGATCAGCATTCAAGGCAACTAAAAAGGCTATGATCTGCCTATAGGCATAAAAGGTGAGAGAGAACATCTTTGGAAGAACGATGGGATACACATATGCTGGGGAAGGTTACAGAAGGCTTTTCAGAAAGTGACTGCTATGTGGTTGGGGAAGGAATTGAGATACTAGAGATAACATAGCTCAGAAACACTGTAAGTATATTCTAACCAGAACTATTAACACCAATAGCTTCTGGAGCAGCCATCTGAGTCATCAGATGTGTTAGGGTTGTGGAATAAGACCTTTTCCCTGAAGTAAGATCTTTAGCTTTCTCAAGACCCACTGTAGAAAAAAAGAAACCTAAGCCTCAACAACATCTGTAGGGAAGACAGAATTTGGATGTCAACTTCCCCAAGTTAATTGGATCTGGGAAACACCATGGGCTTTTGACAACTTTATGGTAACAAAACATAAAACTCAGACTTTAGAAGTCAAAATGATCATCCAGTAACAATAGCTTTTTATAAAAATTAATGATCTTCATTGGAAGATACCAGAATCCAGTCTGTACAGTGAATTACTGACAATTTAAAATATACAGCAAAAATTAGAGGGACAAGAAAAACTCAGGATAACGAAACCATAAACAAGAAAAAAAGAATCAGCTGAAAATGACCCCAAGGTATCTCAGATGATGGAGTTAGCCGACTTTAAACATCTCTTATAAGCATAGCCAAGGACTTAAAAAATATGACTAAACAGAAAATTGAGTAAACAGAGAATTTCATCAGAGAAATAAAAACTCTAAAAAAGAACCAAATTAAAATTTTAGAATGAAACAGCAAATAAGAGGAAATGAAATGTAAGTGAAAAGTAAGTGAAATGAAAATTGCTGTGATTAGATTTATAGCAATTTGGAGATGTTCAAAAAATATCAGTGAAATTTATTTCAAATTAATGGAAATTATACAACCCCCCAAAATATTTTAAAAACTGATTGGAGGAGCCAGCCTGATTGCATAGAGGTTAAGTTTGTGTGCTCTTCTTCAGCAGCCCTGGGTTTGTGGGTTTGGATCCCTGGAATAGACTTACACACCACTCATCAAGCCAAGCTGTTGCAGCACCTGCATAAAAAACAGAGGAAGATTAGCACTGATGTTAGCTCAGGGAGAATCTTCCTCAAGCAAAAAGAGGAGGATTGGCAAAAGATGTTAGCTCAGGGACAATCTTCTTCACCAAAGGAAAAAAAAGATTAGAGCGTGTCGACGAAAATAATCCATAACAAATCTATAAATGAAAATTTGGGTGAGTTTATTCTGAGCTTAAATCTGAGGATTATAACCCGGTAGAGTCTTTCCACAAAGGAACAGAGTACTCCAAAGAAGTGGGGGTATACAGGGTGGTTATATACCCTCAAAGAGTATGTTTCACATATGATTGAAATATCCCTTTTACAATAGTCATGAGGCTGCTCTGTCAGCACAGAAATTGATGGAAACAGCAGACAGGCCTGCTGTCTCAGTGAACCCCACAGGGTGGCAGGTCTGTTGCCTCGAGTTGGGTGGTCACAGATGAGCACTGCAATCAGTTCCCAGCCTAAAGAAAGATGCTTAATCTTTAAGGAGATGCCAACATTGGGAGGGGGAGGGAAGTTGCACCTTTATCTCAAAATGTCTAAGCAGATATACAATGCATGCTCAATGGCCACAGTGAGGCCCTTTTGGAAAAACAAAGTAAGGCCAAATTAGGTTTATACCAAATGGCTTCCTTATATACTCCAATATATCCTATTGCTTGCCCTTTTTATTTGTCAAGCCTCAAGGACAGGTGGAATAATATCAGATTGTCTAAAATATATATAACTGCAAGACAACTCTATTAGAATGAATCAAAAGAAAATCAATCTTTATACATCATATTGACACAACTATTTAAAACTAAAATAATGATAGAGTTAGTTGCAATTTATCATATACATACAAGTAAAATAGATCATATCAGGAATACAAAGAATGAAAATTGATGAAAGGGAATTATACTGTTATAAGATTATCACATTTGTGGAGTCTGAGTTGGGAGGGAAGCGGGTAGTGTGAAATAGGAAGGATGAGGTGGAATGTGAAAAGCAGAAGAATCATTTCTAAAGGAGAAAGATTAAAATGGGACACTTTTCACCCTAGGTCAACTTTGGCAAGTTAAAGATGCATATTTTTAATTCTTAGCCCAGAAACAATCACTGAAATGATAAAAAGTGGCACGTATAAAAAGGCAGGGGGAGAAATAAAATGTAAAAAAAGAAAATAATTTAAGCCCAAAATTGGCAGAAAAAAACAGCAGCAAAAAAAAAAAAAAGAAAAAAATGGAAAGAAATAGAAAATAACAGGACATCATAATGACATTATAAATACTGATGGACTAAGTAGTCCAATTAAAAGGTAGATATTAAAACACAAAAGCAGAACACAGATATATGCTGTCAAAATTAGCTGCAGTTTACATAAACAGACATAAATGAGGTAGAAAGTAAAAGAAATGAAAAAGTTACATATTCTACACATAACAAATCCTTAAATATTTTTGAATGTGCAAAGATGAAGAAAAGAAAAAAATGAAAGAAGAAGGAATAAGAAAAAATAAACATACAGTAGATTATCAGGAAATGATCATGGAGCTGTGTATGTATAGAGCATAAAGTAGATATCCATCAAAAATAAAATCAGAAGCACAGATGACTGTCACAGGAAACTGTTGAAAGCAGAAACTGGTGTATAAATAGCAGCGAGATGGCATAAAAAGCATCAGGCAGTTGCATGCACTACATATAGTATATAGTCCTGGGTATTATCGGGGAAGTGGAAGAATTCCACCCCACCTTTTCCTTAAGGTTCTTATGGCTGGTCAAACAATTAAAAAGTC
The DNA here is from genome assembly GCF_041296235.1 of Equus asinus. Classification (NCBI taxonomy): domain Eukaryota; kingdom Metazoa; phylum Chordata; class Mammalia; order Perissodactyla; family Equidae; genus Equus; species Equus asinus. The sequence continues at coordinate 19,345,612 of NC_091806.1, forward strand.
AGGTTACCTGGAGAAAATCAAAGATTAATAGCATGTATTCATAGGAGAAACTCAGGAGAAAGTGAATAGCTCATCCAACCAGCCGAGGATGCCTGTTTAAGTATCTTTAGCTAAAGACAAGGAAGATTTTGCGGGTAGTGATTTGGGGCTTCAAATGGCAGGAAGGCAACTCACATGGAAATGAAAAAGCCAATGTTTGGTAAATAGAACTTTGATAAGAGTGGGCTTAGCGAGGATCCTCCCAGTCTAGCGGATACCCAGAATTATCTATAGTGATGGCCTGTCCTGGGGACAGGTCTTTATTTTAAATTTCTTTTAGGCAGTTAGTGGGGAAAGGTCAAATTCCTGAGTCTTCTGAGCCTTTATTTTCTTCAGCTTGAGATAATACACACAACAGTGTGGCGCATCTTGGGGTTGCCTGCCCTGAACCCCATCGGTATCACTGGGAATTGGTTCCAGGACCTCTGTGGATACTAAAATCTGCGGATGCTCAAGGCCCTTATTTAAAGTAGTATTTGGATAGAATATATGCATACTTTCCCATATGATTCAAATCATCAGTAAATTACTTCTACTACCTAATACAATGTAAATAGTTGTTATAGTGTGTTGTTGGGGATAATGACAAGAAAAAAGTATGTACCTGTTGAGTGCAGATGCAACTATGGTAACCCTTTCCATTGGCAGTTGAATCCTGGAATTCGGAAACAAGGATGCAGAGGGCTGACTGTATCTTGTTTCACTACTTCATTCATATGCACACATTGCTTCAGTTGGTAATAAGAGTATTTCTCAAATTCAGCAATGAGACTTTTGTCAGAATTTCTCCCCCTGATGGAGTGTTTTCCATGGAAAATAAAAAAAAAAGAAAATGTGTCTTCTCTTCTCTGGCCATGGGAGGCTTGTGTCAAGTCCAGAAATTCTCACTATGTGTAGGGTGGGCTTTTAGGTATTCTTTTCCTCTGAAAAACATGTGACTTGAGTCTCCTGGCCAAAACTCAGTGTTTTACACAATCAGTCATAAGTTTCCCATTGTCACCTGCTATCTGTTCAGTGCTGGCGCTGAAACCAGTGAGGATGGCAGGAGCACATTATCTAGAGTCAGAAAACACAAATATCTTGTTCTGCCTATTAGTGTCTAATTTTGCCTCCCTGGCAGTGGGCTTTTGGGGTGCTTTGTCAGAGCCAGTAGAGGTCAGAGATCTGGAATTGTCTATCTTCTCCAAAAACACATGTAGTGAAAGAATAGAGAGCGACTATAACTTCCTGAGTAAGGAAAAATGTTGAGGCCCAAAGTTGGAAGAAATATTCTCCTGATAGAGTGATGAGCAAAGTCTCTCACCTGTTAACAACTCTGTTGCAGAAACAATACCAAATTGATATGGAAACAAGTCTTAGTCAACAGTAAAGCAGGAAATTGGGGCTTGAAACATTAGGTTCATGCTTGAAGTGGTGCTCCCCATGAAGTGTATAGAGGAGCCTTGAAATTGAGAAAGGTTAAATTATTAAATGTTACAATAAGAAAGAGGGACTTCTAATTTTTAAAAAATTTGTACTGATAATATTTGTTCTTTTTTTAAATACTTTTTTTTTTGAGGAAGATTAGCCCTGATCTAACATCTGCTGCAAATCCTCCTCATTTTGCTGAAGAAGACTGGCCTTGAGCTAACGTCCATTCCCATCTTCCTCTACCTTATATGTGGGGTGCCTGCCACAGCATGTCCTGACAAGTGGTGCATAAGTCCACACCTGGGATCTGAACTGGTAAACCCCGGGCCACCAACGTGGAACACAGGAACTCAACTGCTGTGCCACTGAGATGGGCCAGATAATATTTATTCTCAATCTTTGTTTATAGAGTTCATTAACGAGCCTGGTTTGTCTGTTCAGGGGCTTCCACAGTGTCTGAGAGAAAAATCATAATTTGAAAAAAGTAACCTTAGTTTTTGTAATACAGAATGGCCTTTGTCTTCATAAAATTTACCCCACGCCCACAAATGTCTACTTCTTCTACAAAGCAAACCAGTACTGCTTAAAGATGAGAAAATAAGTAGAACATGTCTAGGTGATGTTAACCATGCATGATTTGCTGAAAAGTTTTCTTCAGAGGAACCATAGAAAATAAAATAAGACAAGTAAGAAATCAGTAGGTAATGAATTTGAACAGTTTCCTGCAGGTAGCATCAGACAATTAAGAATACTTCTTCTTCTAGGACATCTGTGCACTCTGACTGTATTTGGGTGTCAACGAAAATAATCCATACAATCTATAAATGAAAATTTGGGTGAGTTTATTCTGAGCTAAAATGTGAGGACCATGGCATAGGGCCTTTCTTCCAGAAGGAAGAAAGGGCACCAAAGAAGAGGGGTGAACAGAGTGGTTATATACCCCCAAACAGGATGTTTCACATAGGATTGAAATGTCCCTTTTACAATAGTCGCGAGACTGCTCTGTCAGCACAGCGATTGATGGACACAGCAGGTAGGTCTGCTGTCTCAGTGAACACAGCAGGGTGGCTAGCCTGTTGTCTCTAACTCAAACTCGGTGGTCACTTGTGAGTGGGGTGGTCAAAGTCCAGTGCAGCAATCAGTTCCTAGCCTAAGGAAAGATGCTTATCCCCAAGGAAATGCCAATGTGGGGGGAAGTTGCACCTTTTATCTTAAGGGCATTTGTTCTTGCCATAGTAAATGTTTAAAGCAGATATACAATGCATGCTCAATGGCCACAGTCAGGCCCTTTTGGAAAAAACAAAGTCAGGCCGAATTAGGTTTACACCAAATGGCTTCCTCATATACTCCAATTTTTCCTATTGCTTGCCATTTCTATTTGGCATGGGAAATGAAGAGTGCATGAAATTATATTCCATAGAGAGGCTGCAGGAAAGTCTGGTCTACTTTGGAAGAATTGTTTGAAAAAACACACCAAATTAACTGCAAACAAGAACATTTAAAAAGCAGTTTAGATGTAAATAGGCAAATGAGGTATTCCCACAGGCAAGAAGTGATTATTTCATCTGTAAGGAGCACTTGCTCTTTAAAAAGCAAGATGAGAAAGATTTTGTTTAAAAATGGTAGAGATCCTAAACAATTTAGCATTTTTTAAAAAGTCGTGAATGAGAAAGGAGCAACTTTATGTAAGTTGTAAAAGGTAAATATGAACTTTTGATATGTTGGTATTCTAATTCAATTCAAGACTTTTTTAAATTTCAGAATCAAGATTCAATAAATAATAAACAATTAAAATCATGATATGATACATGTTGGTAAAAAATGCATTCATTAAGTTAGTACCTGTAGATGTCTGACTTTCTGAATTAAAAAGTTAAATAGTTTGTTTGAAGCATTTGAAGTATATAAATTCCTGTTTTTTCTAATATTAACAATTACAATAGTGTTAATTATTCATTTTAAGTAATAATCTATTAAGAAAACTATCATCAAAGAATGATGTATTATATTCAAATTAATTAAGCATAGTTTGCTATACTGATAATAAAGTAAATGTTGCCATTATAAATAAAAGAATGTCTATAAGAAAGACTCTCCTTTTATTAGGGAATCTCCTACCATTGGGGAAAACATGAAGCATGTATTTTTCCCAAATTATAATTTTCTGGAAAAGAATATTTGGCTCAACTTTTTTGTCCTATATCCTATTCTTATTTTTGTTACCCAGTCAAATCAGATCATAAATATGACAGGAGTTGGACATAATATCTGACTACATTTGTGGAACTTTTTATATACTGATTTTACTTTTCCCTAGGAAACTTAATTTCAGCTCAAAATAAAGCAATATGACCAAATATTACTAGGTTTGAAAATAGTTAAATGCCAAAAAGTTGTTTTTTAAGCAATAAAATCAACAAATTAGAATGAGAATTACTGGCACCTTATGACTTTGAAAATTAAATATTTGACTTTTATATTCTCATTGCATTTTTAATTACCTTCTCTCAATTCATATAAAATAACCAATTCTAATAATAATTTCTATTTTTAATTTAATTCAGAATCGTATATGGAGTAATACATTGGGGAGAGAATTGTGCTATATTCTTTATAGAATGAATCATGGGATGTAATATCAAGGATAGAAAGGACATAAATACAAATAGTCAGTGGGACATTGTGTTAGATCTCACAGGTCAGATATTATATTATGGACTAGATTTATTGGGAAAATTTCTTGGAATTTTGATCAATTGATAGTTAATTGAGTTGGGGTTTTGACCAGAGTAGGTCATCTGCATTCTCCTTTCTTGCACTGCAAGGTTAAGTAAAAATATCTAGCTTTATGTGTCTTATTGGTATAATTAGAATGCAAATCTAAGATTATAAATCATTTAAGCACTTTGTTTATTTTTTTTTTTTCTGCAGATGAGTTCATAGCTGTGGGTTTCACATCAAATCTCCCAGAACTACAGAATACAAGTGTCAGAAAATATTTGAGAAATTATAAAGACCAAAGTCCATGCTCCAATTCAATTATAAAAGATGAAAATGCAGCCAAAAAATGTAAGTCCACAGAGAGAAAATAATTTGAAAATTACAGAAACAAATTTCACTGTAATGATGGAATTTGTTCTCTTGGGCTTTTCTGACATTCCCAAATTCCACTGGTTACTTTTTGGGATATTCTTAGTCATCTACATGATTATCTTGTTGGGAAATGGCATCATAATTCTAATAACAAGAGTAGATTCCATTCTTCAGACCCCCATGTATTTTTTCCTCAGCAATTTTTCCTTCCTAGAAATCTGTTATGTTTCTGTCACAATTCCCAGAATGCTCATGGACCTTTGGACACAGAAAGGAAATATTTCTTTTTTTGCCTGTGCTACACAAATGTGCTTCTTCCTTATACTAGGAGGCACTGAGTGTTTCCTTCTGGCCCTGATGGCCTATGATCGCTATGTGGCCATTTGTAACCCTCTGCACTACCCTCTTGTCATGAACCACAAGGTCTGTGTGCAGCTGGTGGTTGCCTCCTGGATCAAGGGAGTTCCAGGTGGAATAGGGCACACATGCCAGATTTTCTCTCTGCCTTTTTGTGGTTCTAACCAAATCAACCACTTCTTCTGTGACATACCCCCATTACTGAAGCTGGCTTGTGGAGACATTTTTGTGAATGAGATGTTCATCTACATATTTGCTGTATTGTTTGTCACTGTTCCCTTTATGTTGATACTTAGGTCCTATAGCAGAATTATCTCCACCATCTTGAAATTGCCATCAAGCACGGGACAGACCAAAGCATTTTCAATTTGTTCTTCCCATCTCATAGTTGTAGTTTTATTTTATGGATCAGCCACTCTCACCTATTTAAAACCTAAATCTAATCAGTATGAAGGAACGGACAAACTGCTCTCTCTTTTCTATACCATTTTGACCCCAATGTTTAATCCTTTGATATACAGTCTGAGGAACAAAGATGTTAGAAAGGCACTGAGAAAATTTCTTGGCAAATTATCAGCCTTGTGAGACATTAGAACTAGCAAAAATTATTGTTATATATATTTAATTTGTGTGTAGATTTAACTGAAATCTAATTTTGACTATTGTCTTAAATTTTTAAATAAACAATTGCTGTAATTTCTTTTAGTAGACCCGTATGTTGTCAGAGTTTTGCCAATTGTGTTCATTTATTTATCAGTTTTATGTTGAAAGATCAGTTTCTTCTTCACTGTAACTAAAAAATAGAGATGTCTCTAAACAAGATGATATGATATATAGTATGTTCTATAATTGAAATCATGCCATTTTTCCATTCTTTCACCAATGCCTTTCTAGACACTATCTTAACATTCTCCATTAAAGAAACAAAACATCCTTAGGTGATACAGTCATTACTAAATGATTTCCTCATAGAAATAAAAGCTAAATGTGTAAGGATATATTATAAGAAGGACTAATGTAAATAATAAATGAGTAATATAACGTTTACTGAAGCACTATTTTTCTAAGCAATAAAAACTGGACAAATGTGTGCTTATATTGAGAAATATTATAATAAATATGGTGCATAAATATAATAGACAATTATGGAGTCATTAAAAAGACCATCTTACAGTTATGTGTTAATGGCCCCCAGTCAGTCACTCCTCTCTTGTGTCCATGCCTTTTTGTCACCCCTTGCACCTTGACTCTTGATTTAGCCATCTGATTGTCTTTGGTGATTAGGGTATTAGACAAAAAGGAATATCACTTGGGCATTAGGACTTGGCTTCTCTAGCAACAGAAATCTTTTCAATACTATGTCAAGAAAATCAGATTAGACTCCTGGAGGGTGAGAAGAAAAATAGAAAGAAGCCACAATTCACATATAAACCCTATATTGATGAAATCAAATTTAAACAGACTTTAAATATCTATTTTAAAGTCTTTTGAAATGTTTATTCAACATTCTCTACTAGATTTTTAAGCCATATATTTTTAGTCGAATTTTTTTTTTTTGAGGAAGATTAGGCCTGAGCTAACTACTGCCAATCATCCGGATTTTTTGCTGAGGAAGACTGGCCCCGAGCTAACATCCATGCCCATCTTCATCTACTTTATATGTGGGATGCCTACCACAGCATGGCTTTTGCCAAGTGGTGCCATGTTCGCACCTGGGCTCTGAAATGGCCAGCCCCGGGCCACCGAGAAGCCGAATGTGCAAACTTAACAGCTGTGCCACCAGGCAAGCCCACCTTATTAGTCAAATTTTAAAATTTGTTAATCTCCTTCTATATTGAAATGTGCATTTTAATTGTTTTTAGGAATCCCCAAATGTGATTGATTTTCCAACTCCTTACATATCTGAAAATTTCTTCACAAAGTAAAACTCTCAGTTTGAAATGAGTCTCTGAGCAGAGTACTGTAGAAAAAAACGTAAAAGGCAATTTCTAATAAAATAACTGGAAAAAGTACACATGCTGTCAGTTATGGAAATTGTGCATAAAAATGTGTGACCTAAAGTTTTTATCTATATTTCCAAACACAACAGCATATGCATCCTTTTTACGGAAAATACTCAACAAGATAAGCCAAAAGCTGTACCATTAAAAAAAAGTCCCAATAGTTAAAAAAATAATAATACAGAATATGTTCTTGGCCACAATGGAATTAAATTTCAATTTCATTTTTCTTGTCTGGGGGGATGAGAGGAGGAATATGAGGAAATTTCTGGGCATGATGGATATGTTCCTTATCATGATTGCAATGATGGTTTCACTGCTGTGTATATATGAAGAATTTGTCAACTATAAGCTTTAGATATGTTTTTTTGATTATTTGCTTCAGTGTCACATTAATGAAGCTATTCAAAAATAAAAATTGGCTGAAATTTAAACATAGAAACTGTCAGTAAAAGAAGGCAAAGAGAATCCATTACTACCAAACTTGATTTACCGGAGAAGACAACCAAATCATTTAGCCTGTAGCAACATGATACCAGAGGAAAATGCATGTCTCAGAAAGAAAGAAAAAAGATGAAACATAGTAAATAGAAAGGCAAACATTAAATATTTTGTTTTTATTTTAATTTCCTTGAAATACATATGTGTCTTTAAATCAAAAATTTCAACATTTTTATCAGATGACACTCAGTTCATAATAGGTATCATAGGTCTAATAGTAACATTGTAGGCCATGGTCATGTGTTCAGTTTCTACTAAGGCCTAGTGACAGGCCAAGATCTCACTCTTGAAAAAAAGACAATTGGGGCTGGCCCAATACCATAGTGTTTAAATTCGTGCACTCTGCTTCGGTGGCCCAGGGTTTGCCAGTTCGGATCCTGGGTGTGGACCTACACACTGCTTGTCAAGACACACTAAGGCAGCATCCCACACAGAAGAACTAGGACTTACAACTAGTATATGCAACTACATACTTGGGCTTTGGGGAGAAAACAAAAAAAAGAGGAGAATTGGCAACAGATATTAGCTCAAGGCCAATCTTTAAAAAAAAAAAAAAGATTACTTATCCACAGAGATTGACAAGGCTTTCCTCCAAAATCCTAGGGACTGTGTTGTCATTCACCTATAGTAGCCTCCCAAAGGCTCCAAACAGCATCCCTATCCACCACTGACACTTCAAGCACCACTGCATCTACTGGAACAAATGGTCCAAGTTGCATAACAGCGTACATAGGAGCCTAGAGCTGCTGTAGAGCCTTCTCTTTTTCTGGTCCCTACTTAATATTAGCAGCTCTATGGATCACTTGGTAAATGGGCCTGAGTAACACACCTAAATGAGGAATGTATTGCCTCCAAAATCCAAAGAGGCTCACTGGGTGTTGTGCTGACTTCTTTGCTATAGGAGGGACTAGATGCAGCAGCTAAAAATAAGTTCACCTTTGAAAAGATATCTTCATGTGCTCCACATCACTGGATCTCTAGAAATTTCACTGAGACAGAAGGTCCTTGAAATTTAGTCAGATTTATTCCCCACCCTATGATAGGAAACTATCTTAGAATAAAGTTGAGTAGTTTCTACTTCTTGCTCACTAGGTTCAATCAGCATAATGTCATCTATGTAATGGACCAGTGTTAATCTTTTTTGGAAAGGAAAGGTGATCAAGATTCCTGAAAACTTTTATTATGACATAAATTTGGAGAGTTTATTCACCTCTGAGGTGAGACAGTGAAAGTGAACTGCTGGCCTTGCCAGCTGAAATGAAACTGCTTCTGATGGGCCTTATGGACAAATACAGAATAAAATATCAATAGCTACTAACCAGGTACCAGGGAATGTGTTAGTTTGCTCAAGCAATGAAACCACATCTGGTACACCTGCTGCAATTGAAGTCACCACTTACTTACATTTATAATAATCCACTATCAATCTTCAGCTTAGATCTTCTGAACAAGTCAGACAGAGGAATTGAATGTTAATGTGATGGGAATCACCACCCATGCATCTTTTGAGTCCATGTAGGTGGCACTAATATCTGTAACCCCTCCAGGAATGCAGTACTGCTTTTGACTTACCATTTTCTTAGGTAAAGTAAGTTCTAATGTCTTCCAACTAGACTTTTCTATCATAATACTCCCATCTCCAAAGTCAGGGAACCAATGTGGGGATTATGCCAACTGCTAAGTATATATATTCCAATTATGTATTCTGGAAGTGTGGAAATAACTACAGGATGAGTTTGGGGATGCACTGGGCTCACTGTGAGATGAACCTCAGCTAAAACTCTATTGATCACTTGACCTCCACAAGGTTGGGGGGCCACAGTGACATTTTGGGTCTCCTGGAATCAATGTCAGTTCACAGTCAGTGTCCAGTAATATGAAAAAGTTATAATTATTTCCTTTTCCCCAGTGTGGTTCCCTGTTATAAGTCCATAGGTCCATTTACGGAAGGCTGGGAGAAAGGTTAACAGTATCAATTTTCAGTAGTGGACTGGGCCCTTCCTTAAGGGGAACCATCTTCCTTTATTTTTTTATTTTATATTTTTTATTGAGTTAATGATAGGTTACAATCTTGTGAAATTTCAGTTGTATGTTAATGTTTGTCATTTGTGTTGTAGGTGCACCATTTCACCCTTTGTGCCCACCCCGCACCCCACCTTTCCCCTGGTAGCCACTAATCTGTTCTCTTTGTCCACATTTTTAAATTCCTCATATGAGTGGAGTCATACAGAGATTATCCTTCTCTAACTGGCTTATTTCACTTAACATAATTCCCTCAAGGTCCATCCACGTTGTTGCAAATGGGATGATTTTGTTCTGTTTTGCAGCTGAGTAGTATTCCATAGTATATATATACCACAACTTCTTTATCCATTCATCTGTTGATGGGCACTTAGGTTGCTTCCATGTCTTGGCTATTGTAAATAATGCTGCAATGAACATTGGGGTACATAGGACTTTTGTTATTGCTGACTTCAAGCTCTTTGGATAGATACCCAGTAGTGGAATGGCTGGGTCGTATATTAGTTATATTTTCAATTTTTTGAGGAATCTCCATACTATTTTCCGTAGTGGCTGCACTAGTTTGCATTCCCACCAGCAGTGTATGAGGGTTCCATTCTCTCCAAAGCCTCTCCAACATTTGTTACTATTAGTTTTAGATATTTTTGTCATTCTAATGGGTGTAAGGTGATATCTTAGTGTAGTTTTGATTTGCCTTTCCCTGATGATCAGCGATGATGAGCATCTTTTCATGTGCCTATTGGCCATCAGTATATCTTCTTTGGAGAAATGTCTGTTCATGTCTCCAGCCCATTTTTTGATTGGGTTGTTTGATTTTTTGTTGTTGAGTTGTGAGAGTTCTTTATATATTATGGATATTAAGCCTTTGTCAGATATATGACTTGCAAATATTTTTTTCCCATTTAGTGGGTTGTTTTTTTGTTTCAATCCTGTTTTCATTTGCCTTGAAGAAGCTCTTTAGTCTGATGAGGTCCCATTTGTTTATTCTTTCTATTGTGTCCCTTCTCTGAGAAGACACGGTGTCCGAAAAGGTCCTTTTAATACTGATGTCAAAGAGTGTACTGCCTGCGTTTTCTTATAGAAGCCTTATGGTTTCAGGTCTCACCTTTAGGTCTTTGATCCATTTTGAGTTTATTTTGGTGAATGGTGAAAAAGAATGGTCAATTTTCATTCTTTTACATGTGGCTCTCCAGTTTTCCCAGCACCATTTGTTGAAAAGACTTCTTTTCTCCAGTGTATTCACTCAGCTCCTTTGTCGAAGATAAGCTGTCCATAGATGTGTGGTTTTATTTCTGGGGTTTCAATTCTGTTCCATTGATCTGTGCACCTCTTTTTGTACCAGTACCATGCTGTTTTGATTACTGTAGCTTTGTAGTAAGTTTTGAAGTCAGGGATTGTGATGCCTCCCGTTTTGTTCTTTTTTCTCAGGATTGCTTTAGCAATTCGGGGTCTTTTGTTGCCCCATATAAAGTTTAGGATTCTTTGTTCTAATTCTGTAAAGAATGTCATTGGGATTCTGATTGAGATAGCGTTGAATGTGTAGATTGCTTTAGGTAGAATGGACATTTTAACTATGTTTATTCTTCCAATCCATGTACATGGAATGTCTTTCCATCTCCTTATGTCGTCATCCAATTCTTCAGAAAGGCCTTGTAATTTTCATTATATAGGTCCTTCGCTTCCTTAGTTAAATTTACCCCGATGTATTTTATTCTTTTTGTTGCTATTGTGAATGGTATTGTGTTCTTGAGTTCTTTTTCTGTTAGTTCGTTATTAGAATATAGAAATGCTACTGATTTATGCAAATTGATTTTATACCCTGCAACTTTGCTGTAGTTGTTGATTACTTCTAGGAATTTCCAATGGATTTTTTGGGGTTTTCTATATATAAGATCATGTCATCTGCAAACAGCGAGAGTTTCATTTCTTCCCTCCCTATTTGGATTCCTTTTATTCCTTTTTCTTGCCTGATTGCTCTGGCCAGGACCTCCAGTACTATGTTAAATAAGAGTGGTGATAGAGGGCATCCTTGTCTCATTCCTGTTTTCAGGGAGATGGCACTCAGTTTTTGCCCATTGAGTGTGATGTTGGCTGTGGGTTTGTCATATATGGCCTTTATTATGTTGAGGTAGTTCCCTTCTATGCCCATTTTGTTCAGAGTTTTTATCATAAATGGCTGTTGGATTTGTCAAATGCTTTCTCTGCATCTATTGAGATGATCATGTGGTTTTTATTCCTCAGTTTGTTGATGTGGTGTATCACGTTGATTGATTTGCGGATGTTGAACCATCTCTGTGTCCCTGGTATGAATCCAACTTGATCATGATGTATGATCCTTTTGATGCATTGCTGAATTCTGGTGGCCAAAATTTTGTTTAGAGTTTTGGCATCTATGTTCATCAGTGATATTGGCCTGCAGTTCTCTTTTTTCGTGGCATCCTTGTCTGGCTTTGGTATCAGCGTGATGTTGGCCTCATAGAATGTGTTAGGAAGTGTTCCATCCTCCCTAAGTTTTTGGAATAGCATGAAAAGGATAGGTATTAAATCCTCTCTAAAAGTTTGGTAGAATTCCCCAGGAAAGCCATCTGGTCCTGGGGTTTTATTCTTTGGGATGTTTTTGATTGCTGTTTCAATCTCTTTCCTTGTGATTGGTGTGTTCAAATTGTCTGCTTCTTCTTGAGTGAGCTTTGGCAGATTGTAGGAGTCCAAGAATTTATCCATTTCCTCTAGGTTATCCATTCTGTTAGCATAGAGTTTTTCATAGTATTCCCTTGTAATCTGTTACGTATCTGCAGAGTCTGCTGTTATTTCTCCTCTTTCATTTCTGATTTTGTTTATTTGAGCTTTCTCCCTTTTTTTCTCTGTAAGTCTGGCTAGGGGTTTGTCAATTTTATTTATCTTCTCAAAGAACCAGCTCTTTATTTCCTTGATCCTTTCTACTGCCTTTTTCGTTTCAATAGTATTTATTTCTGCTCTGATTTTTATTATTTCTCTCCTTCTGCTGACTTTGGGCTTTATTTGCTCTTCTTTCTCTAGTTCCGTTAGGTGTACTTTAAGATTGCTTATTTGGGATTTTTCTTGTTTGTTAAGGTGTGCCTGTATTGTGATTAATTTTCCTCTTAATAGAGCTTTTGCTGTATCCCATATGAGTTGGTATGGCATGTTATCATTTTCATTTGTTTGCAGGTATTTTTTGATTTCTTCTTTAATTTCTTCAATGATCCATTGCTTGTTCAGTAGTGTATTGTCTAGACTCCACATCGTTGTGCATTCCTCAGCTTTTTTCTTGTAATTAATTTCTAGCCTTATAGCATTATGATCAGAGAAGATACTTGTAATTATTTCAATTTTTTTAAATTTGTAGAGGGTTGCCTTGTTTCCAACATATGGCCTAATCCTTGAGAATGTTCCATGTGCACTTGAGAAGAATGTGTATTCTGCTTTTTTAGGATGAAGTGATCTATATATGTCTATTAAATCGAATTGTTTTAGTTTTTCATTTAGCTCCACTATTTCTTTGTTGATTTTCTGTCTCGATGATCTGTCCATTGATGTGAGTGGGGTGCTGAGGTCCCCTACTATTATGGTGTTGTTTTAAACATCTTCCTTTAGGTCTGTTAATAGTTGCTTTATGAACCTTGGTGCTCCTATGTTGGGTGCATAGATATTTATAAGCCTTATTTCTTCTTGATGAAGTGTCCCTTTGATCATTATATATTGTCCCTGTGTGTCTTTTTACCTGTCTTATTTTGAAATCCACTTTGTCTGATATAAGAATTGCAACACCTGCTTTATTTTCCTTGCTATTAGCTTGAAGTATTTTCCTCCACTCCTTCACCCTGAGCCTGTGTTTGTCATTGAGGCTGAGGTGTGTTTTCTGGAGGAAACAAATTGTTGGATCTTGTTCTTTAATCCATTTTGCCACTCTGTGTCTTTTTATTGGAGAGTTCATTCCGTTTACATTGAGAGTGATTATTGATGCATGTGGACTTAAAGCTGTCAATCTGTTGCTCATTATTTGGCTTTCCTGCTTTTCTCTTCCTGTGTGCTTTATCCTACCCATTTGATGCTGCAATTTCTTACGCTGGGTTTCTTAGACTTTTGCTTATTTATGTTTTGTGTCTCTGTTCTGTTGTTTAGTTTAGTGTCTACCCTGATGTTTGTATTTAGAATCTCGTGTATAATATAGTCTATTCTCTAGTGGTCTCTTACTTACTTGGACTAGACTAATTTAGTCCCTTTGCTCTTCCCCTCCTAAATTATTATTTTCACTTCTTGTTACAACTTGTGCTATGAGTTTGTAGTTAGAGTGATAAGATCATCTTTGCTTTGGTAGTTTCCTTAACTTTATCCTAATGCTATAGTTGAATATTTTCTATCCTATTCTGGTTCTATTTATCTGTCCCCCTACTTTGTGGTTTGTGACCCCTTTCTCCCTTTTTTCTTTTTTCAGGTATGAGAGACTTCTTGAGGATTTCTTGTAGTGGAGGACTTTTGGTTACAAATTCCCTTAACTTTTGTTTGTCTAGAAAAGATGAATTTCTCCCTTATATCTGAAGGATATTTTTGCTGGATAGAGTATTCTTTGCTGAAGATTTTTATCTTTTAAAGCTTTGAATATGTCACTTCATTCTCTCCTAGCTTGTAAGGTTTCTGCAGAGAAATCTGCTGAAAGTCTGATAGGGGCTCCTTTGTAGGTAATTCTCTTTTGTCTTGCAGCCCTGAGTATTGTTTCTTTGTCATTCCTATTTGCCATTTGTACTACTATATGCCTTGCAGTAGGTCTATTTACATTGACAAATCTAGGAGATCTGAAAGCTTCCTCTATGCACATTTCTCCCTCAATCCCTAGATTTGGGAAGTTCTCTTCTATAATTTCATTGAGCACACTTTCTGCTCCATTTTCCTTTTCTACGTTCTCGGGAATTCCTATCGTCCTTAAATTCTTTCTCCTCATTCAATCTGCTGTCTCTCTAATACTTCCCTCATTCCTTTTAATCCTTAGTTCTCTTTCTTCCTCTGTCTGGAGCCATTCAGTCTGTCTATCTTCGATTATGCTAATTTGCTCTTCTTTGGAGTCTACCTAGGCATTCAGGGAATCCGTATTCTGTTTTATCTGGTCCATTGCATTTCTTATCTCTAGTACTTCTGTTTGATTCTTCTTTGTAATTTCAATCTCTTTTGTGAAGTAACTCCAGAATTCAGCTTGTTTCTCTATCTTTCTACCACATTGAGTTTTTTGATTATAGCTGTTCTGAACTCATTTTCATTTAGTTTACCTAATTCCAAGTCCTCAGGACTTGATTCTATATTTTTATGGTTTTCCTTCTGGTCTGGGGCTTTTATAAATTGCTGGATGGTAGAGGAGCAGTTCTTTTGCATGGTGGTAGAATTCGGTTGCAGTTACAGCGTGTCACCACTAGATGGGGGTCGAGTGCTGCATGTTCTGAGCTCTCCACCTTCGGGCAAGATGGCAGCACCCAGTGCGCTTTGCCGGGGCAGGGACGGGGGCTGTTTCTCTCGCATACCGATCTGAATCTGACAAGTTCTGTTCTCTGGTCTCCCGGGGCCCTGCTTTTATGGGGTCCCTGCACGTGGAAGCTTTCCCCCATCAGCGGCTTTCCACTGTA
Source organism: Equus asinus (assembly GCF_041296235.1). NCBI lineage: Eukaryota > Metazoa > Chordata > Mammalia > Perissodactyla > Equidae > Equus > Equus asinus. Next base: position 19,360,664 of record NC_091806.1, read on the forward strand.
CTGGCGGCGGGAGTCCTAGATGATCCCCTGGTCACATGGCCCCTCCCCCGCTCCTTCCCAGACCCGCACAGCGATCCCGGTTTCTAGGGGATGGAGCAATGTTCTCACTTACCCAGTTCCAGCTCCTCCAAAGTGGGCAGCAGGGGCTCCATCTTCTGTCTTTTGATACTGTAGGTCTCTGAGTCCTGGCATTAGGTTCATTAGCTGAAATTCTGGGTTTTTTTTCAGTCCCTTGTTGTACTTTGGAGGGGAGAGAGTCCCGGGTCAGCTCACCCCACCATTTTGCTCCCAGAATTTCCAGAACCATCTTCCTTTTCATTC